>NW_025845697.1:0-25237 GCF_002878395.1 Capsicum annuum | reverse complement strand
GTAAAGAAAAATTGAGCTTAATATAAAACTAACAAAGTAATTTAAAAAATACATTTCAAGAAAAATAAAAAATAAAAAAACTTATTGTTTTAATTGAATTCCACCCACATCCGTACGCTCCTTTTTTCTTCGTCAAACCCCCACTTCCTTTTCCACTTGTCAGTAAACCATCTTTGTCATTTTTGCCATGCAGTTTATCCACATCTTCAATCAACCCCATTTTCTAATGTCTTCTCCCGATATGACACTCTATAAGTTCATATCAAATTTAAACTTATTGAATACAGGTGCTTAGATTCGAGTTATGTATCTAAGCATATATTAAGTGTACGTACAGAAAGATTGGAGTTGAAAAAAATTAATGTACGAAAAGCTGTGTTAACATGAAGTGGAGATATAACCTGCATAAGTGACAAACAAACCGCATGTGAGGTATTGGAAAATTGAAAAACACAAGTGTTGAGGTATGAATCAAAATACGAACCATATATTGAACGTATGATTTGCACGTCATATCATATGTTGAAATATAAATTAGTTGAAAAATTAAATTTTTAAAAAATGACATGTGGAAGTCATATACGAGCTATATGACAAATGTCTGTTGAAGTATTAAATGTTGGAATTTTGAGTGTGTATATATATATATATATATATTTCTTTTCTATTATTTCTATTGTATAGAAGAGGTGGAAACCACCTCTTATCCAATTACCAAAATATTTTTTTATTTTCATTTAATTACATATCATATTCCAATATATAATAATTTTATTGTTTCATCATAATGGTTTAAATATTTAATATATTCTATTAATTTATATTAATTAACTATAACTACATATTGAAAGTAATTTTTATTTATTTATTTAATTGACTATCATGTTCAAAACTAATTTGTTACCACAAATCACAAAAATTTATTACCACATATAGAAATTTTATTGACTCTCATTATTTTAGCAATGCCACATAAATTGAGATAAAAAAAAAAGTATTGCAAATCATAATAATTAACAACTTACAACAACAACAACAACAACAACAAACCCAGTGTATTCCCACTTAGTGGGGTCTGGGGGGGTAAGATGTACGCAGTCCATACCTCTACCTCTGATGAAGTAGAAAGGCTGTTTCCGAAAGACCCCCGGCTCGAGTCACGAGATATCACACAAACACATAGTACAGCACAAAAGCACAGAAGCAGATGACATAACATAGATACGGCACCCATAGGGAATATAAAACAGAGTAAAGCAGGAATGCAGGAATATAAAGCAGAGGAAAGCACACAGATTCGTAATAAACATGGAACACGGAACACGAAACACTGAATACGGAATCATAACAGGAATACACCCCCACCAATTAATTCCCTACACTAGCGACCCGAACTGGCCCTAATCCTCTGCCGTAATTCGCATCTTCCAGACCTTCCTATCTAGGGTCATGTCCTCGGTGAGCTGTAACTGTTCCATGTCCCGCCTAATCACCTCACCCCAGTACTTCTTAGGTCTACCCCTACCCCGTCTAAAACCATCCAACGCTAGCCTCTCACACCTACGGACCGGGGCATCCATGCCCCTCCTCTTCACGTATCCGAACCATCTCAATCGTGCTTCCCGCATCTTACACTCCACTGAAGTCACACCAACCTTCTCCCGGATAGTCTCATTCCGAACTCTATCCCCTCGGGTCAGTCCACACATCCAGCGCAACATCCGCATTTCTGCCACCTTCATTTTTTGGATGTGGGAGTTCTTAACTGGCCAACACTCCGCTCCATACAGCAAGGCCGGACGGACTACCACCCTATAGAATTTGCCTTTAAGCTTGGGCGGCACCTTCTTATCACACAGCACCCCCGATGCGAGTTTCCACTTCATCCATCCCGCCCCAATACGGTGCGAGACATCCTCGTCAATCTCACCGTTACTCTGGATCACGGACCCGAGATACTTGAACTTATCCCTCTTCCCTACCTCCTGTGCTTCTAGCCTCACTACTACCTCATTCTCCCGCCTCACGTCATTAAACTTACATTCCACATACTCTGTCTTGGTTCTGCTCACCCTGAACCCTTTTAAAATATTTAAAAGATATAAGAAAATTTTAGTTGACTCTTAAAATTGTATCAAAGCCACATAAATTGGGACACAAGGAGTAAATATATTATTTGATAATTACGTAAAAATTATTATAAATCACAATAATTAACAAGTTAAAATATTTTTTTAAAAATAGATAAAAGTTCTATTCAACTCTCAAAATTTTATCGGTGCAGCATAAATCATGACAAAATAAAAAATTATTTTCGACCACCTCTTATGCAATTACCAAAAAAACCCCTCTACTACCCCTTAATTACATACCATACCCCAATATATAATAATTCCATTGTTTCACCATAATGGTTTAAATATTTAGTATATTCTATTAGTTTATATTAATTAACTATAACAACATATAGGAAATAAAAAAAATTTATTTATTTAATTGGCTATCATGTTCAAAACTAATTTGTTACCACAAATCACAATAATTAATAACTTAAAATATTTAAAAGACATATAGAAATTTTATTGACTCTCATTATATTAGCAATGTCACATAAATTGAGATAAAAAAAAAGTATTGCAAATCATAATAATTAACAACTTAAAATATTTAAAAGATATATAAATTTTTAGTTGACTCTCAAAATTGATCGAAACCACATAAATTGGGACACAAGGAGTAAATATATTATTTGATAATTACATAAAAATTATTATAAATCACAATAATTAACAAGTTAAAATACCTTTTTAAAAATAGATAAAAGTTCTATTCAACTCTCAAAATTTTATCGGTGCAGCATAAATCATGACAAAATAAAATATTATCTTAATTAATTGCAACTAAATATTTATTTAAAATAAATAAATTTTATTATTTTGATTGACTTTTATATAGAAAATTAATTTTTTTATTTATTTATTTATTTTAGTAAATTTAAAATTTAAAATTATTTTTTTATTATATAGAAAAACTAATATTTAAACTTAACTTTTAATTTTTAAAGTACAAAGTAAATAAATTTAATTTAATAAAATAAATTTCTAATGAATTTTTTCTTAGAATTTGTGTTGGGTCAATATGTATCAAGTTAAAAAGAAATAAAGAAAAATATATAGTAAAATTTTATTATTGTAAAAGATAAATATAATGCACTATCCAATAATGTTTAATAATATTATATTTTGTATATGCAAATATAGCATCCCGTATTTAATTAATATACTATTCCGGTGAATTATAGATGATTACTATTGGATATGATAAAATTATATTAATTTTTATAGTAATAACATAATCAATCGCTCTTAATTAATTATTATGTGTCATCTAAGTATTAAGAAAATAAATAATATTTAATGAAAAATAAAATAGACATAAAATGCGAAATTAACTCTGAATGTTTTAAATTAAGTTTTCGTCTTTCGAATGATGATTTTACTATATCACTCCTTATTAAAAGTCATTTATGTATTAGAAAAATAAGAATAACAAAATGATATGTCAACATAAAATATTTGATTTACTATCAAAATTATATTAGTGCCACATAAATTGGGACGGGACTGAAAAAGATATAAAACAACATATATTATTTGAAAATGAAATAAAAAGTACTGTAAATAACAATAATTAACAAAAAAAAATTAAAAATTGACTAATTTCTGCTTCAGCTGCTTCAATCATGATTTTAATGTACAGTGATGTTTAAAGAGGATAAAATGGCATAATGAGATTTAAAGAGGATAAAATATATGTAGTAAAGTGTGAGAAGAATAAAGCATAAGTAAATTTTATTACTATATTTTAAAGAAATTAAAGAAAATAAGTATAAAGATAATTTGCAAAAGATTTTTATCAACTAATTCAAATATAAATAAAGTAAATTTAAGTACAAAAAACGTGTATCTATCACAAATTTGTTACCAAACACTTCACACTTTCTTCACATTAGCAAATTTTCTATCAAATATGTGTAGCCATCTTTCTCAACTTTTTACAGCTTCTCAATATTAATTAACATTTCTCTATTTTAAAAATAAAATAAAAAAAAGAAAATCTCAACTCTTCCTTCTCTATTAAAAAACAACACTCTTTTCCTGTGTTAAAATTAATAATTAAACAAAACAATAGCGAATCTAAGGTATGTATTCTCTTTATCGGGTAAGTTTACATGATTCTTAATCTTTCCGATATTGAAAATAAATAATCTGCTGGATATTTGATTTAAGCCATTTCATCAAATTTACGCCTCTTTTTTCTTTATATTTCTGATCAATAAATTCAATAAGAAGGTTAAAAAAAAGCTTTCAATTGTGATTCCCTCAGCTCAATCATACTAATAAAAATATTTTACTGCTCAAATTTTCTACCCCAAGATAAATCATAAAACTTAAAACTTGCAATCCACATGTTCAACTGTTGGGCCCGTGCTGCACGGGCCTTGTACTTCTAGTATTATATAGAAGAGAGGTTTCGACCACCTCTTGCAATTACCAAAAACCACAATAATTAATAACTTAAAATATTTAAAAAACATACAGAAATTTTATTGACTCTTACCAAAAAAACTCCTCTACTCTCACTTAATTACATACCGTGCCCCAATATATAATAATTCCACTGTTCATCATAATAATTTAAATATTTAATATATTCTATTAATTTATATTAATTAAATATAACTACATATTGGAAGTAAATTTCTTTTATTTATTTAATTAGCTATCATGTTCAAAACTAGTTTGTTACCACAAATCACGATAATTTGTTACCACATATAGAAATTTTATTGACTCTCATTATTTTAGCAATGCCACATAAATTGAGATAAAAAAGTACTGCAAATCATAGTAATTAACAATTTAAAATATTTAAAAGATATATAAAAATTTTAGTTAACTCTCAAAATTGTATCGAAGCCACATAAATTGAGACACAAGGAGTAAATATATTATTTTATAATTATGTAAAAATTATTATAAATTACAATAATTAACAATTTAAAATACTTTTTTAAAAATAAATAAAAATTCTATTCGACTCTCAAAATTTTATCGGTGTAGCATAAATCATGACAAAATAAAAAATTATCTTAATTAATTGCAACTAAATATTTAAATAAATCAATTTTATTATTTTAATTGACTTTTATATAGTAAATTAATCTTTTTATTTATTTATTTATTTATTTATTTTAGTAAATTTAAATTTTAAAATTATTTTTTTCTTATATAGAAATACTAATATTTAAACCTAACTTTAAATTTTTAAAATAAAAAATCAATAAATTTAATTTAATAAAATAAATTTCTAATAAATATTTTCTTAGAATTTGTGTTGGGTCAATATGTATCAAGTTAAAAATAAAATAAGAAAATATATAGTAAAATTTTATTATTGTGAACGATAAATATAATGCATTATCCAATAATGTTTAATAATATTATATTTTGCATATGCAAATATAGCATCCCGTATTTAATTAATATACTATTCCGGTGAATTATAGATGATTACTATTGGATATGATAAAATTATATTAATTTTTATTGTAATAGCATAATCAGTCGCTCTTAATTATTTATTACGAGTCATCTAGGTATTAAGAAAATAAATAATATTTCATGAAAAATAAAATAGGCATAAAATGCGAAATTAACTCTCAATGTTTTAAATTAAATTTTCGTCTTTCGAACGATGATTTTACTATATCACTCCTTATTATAAGTCATTTATGTATTAGAAAAATAAGAATAGCAAAATGATATGTCAACATAAAATATTTGATTTACTATCAAAATTATATTAGTACCACATAAATTAGGACGAGAAAGAAGAAAATATAAAACAACATATATTATTTGAAAATGAAATAAAAAGTACTATAAATAACAATAATTAACAATTTTTTAAAAAAAATTGACTGATTTCTGCTCCAGCTGCTTCAGTCGTGATTTTACTATATAAACCCTAATTAATTATTATAGCTATTTAAGCATTGTGCCACATAAGTTGAGATAGAAAAAATATTATAAATCACAGTGATAAAAAATTTAAATTATTTAAAAAATATAATTGGCTATTGTCCACACAAAACTCTGGACAAGAAGAGTAACATATACTATTCAAAAATTACATAAAAAGTATTATAAATTACAATTGTAAACAACTTAAAATATCTAAAAAAAAATTAATATGTTATATATTTCAAAAAAATTACATGAAAAATACTAGAAATCAAAATAATCAACAACTTAAAAAATTTAAAAGATATAAATATTTGGTCGGCTCTTGAAATTATATTAGTGTCACTGAAATTGGAATAGAAGAAAAGTATTACAAATCACAATAATTAAAAACTTAAATTATTTTTAAAATACAATTGACTATCAATGCCACAAAAACTTGGACAAGAAAAGTAACGTATATTAATTTGAAAAATACATAAAAAAATATTATAAATTACAATAGTTAACAACTTAAATTATCTAAATACATATTAAAATAACATATGTTGAACTTATGCTAGATTTCGGATGAATCCGAGAAAACATATGCAAATAAATATCTTAATGTTGGGCCATTAGCAAAAAACCAACTATTTTCATTTAATTACATACCATGCCCCAATGTATAATAATTTCATTATTTCATCATAATGGTTTAAATATTTAATATATTCTATTAATTTATATTAATTGACTATAACTACATATTTAAAGTAATTTTGTTTTGTTTATTTAATTGTCTATCATGTTCAAAACTAATTTTTTACCACAAATGACAATAATTAATAACTTAAAATATTTAAAAGACATATAAAAATTTTATTGACTCTTACAAAAAGAAAATCCTCTACTCCCACTTAATTACATACCATGCCCAAATATAAAATAATTCCATTGTTCATCATAATGATTTAAATATTTTATATATTCTATTAATTTATATTAATTAACTATAACTACATATTGAAAGTAATTTTTTTTTATTTAATTAGCTATCATGTTCAAAACTAATTTGTTACCACAAATCACAATAATTTATTACCAAATATAGAAATTTTATTGACTCTCATTATTTTAGCAATGCCACATAAATTGAGATAAAAAAAAAGTACTGCAAATCATAATAATTAACAACTTAAAATATTTAAAAGATATAAAAAAAATTTAGTTGACTCTCAAAATTGTATCAAAGCCATATAAATTGAGACACAAGGAGTAAATATATTATTTGATAATTACGTAAAAATTATTATAAATTACAATAATTAACAAGTTAAAATACTTTTTTAAAAATAGATAAAAGTTCTATTCAACTCTCAAAATTTTATCGGTACAGCATAAATCATGACAAAATAAAAAATTATCTTAATTAATTGCAACTAAATATTTAAAGTAAATCAATTTTATTATTTTAATTCACTTTTATATAGAAAATTAATCTTTTTATTTAATTATTTATTTATTTTAGTAAATTTAAATTTTAAAATTATTTTTTTCTTATATAGAAATACTAATATTTAAACTTAACTTTAAATTTTTAAAGTAAAAAATTAATATATTTAATTTAATAAAATAAATTTCTAATAAATATTTTCTTAGAATTTGTGTTGGGTCGATATGTATCAAGTTAAAAAGAAATAAAAAAATATATAGTAAAATTTTATTTTTGTGAAAGATAATATAATGCACTATCCAATAATGTTTAATAATATCATATTTTGTATATGCAAATATAGCATCCCGTATTTAATTAATATACTATTTCGGTGAATTATAGATGATTACTATTGGATATGATATAATTATATTAATTTTTATAGTAATAACATAATCAGTCGCTCTTAATTAATTATTATGAGTCATCTAGGTATTAACAAAATAAATAATATTTAATGAAAAATAAAATAGACATAAAATGCGAAATTAACTCTTAATGTTTTAAATTAAATTTTCGTCTTTCAAACGATGATTTTACTATATTACTCCTTATTATAAGTCATTTATGTATTAGAAAAATAAGAATAGCAACATGATATGTCAACATAAAAGATTTGATTGACTATCAAAATTATATTAGTGTCACTTAAATTGGGACGGGACAAAAGAAGATATAAAGCAACTTATATTATTTGAAAATGAAATAAAAAGTACAGTAAATAAATATAATTAACAAAAAAAAAATTTAAAAATTGACTGATTTATGCTTCAGTTGTGATTTTACTACATCACTCCTAATTAATTATTATGGTCATTTAAGCATTGTGCCACATAAGTTGAGATAGAAGTAATATTATAAATCACAATTATCAAAAATTTAAATTATTTAAAAAATATAATTGGCCACCGTCGACACAAAACTCTGGACAAGGAGAGTAGCATATATTATTCAAAAATTACATAAAAAGTATTATAAATTACAATTGTTAACAAATTAAAATATCTAAAAAAAATTAATATGTTATATATTTCAAAAAAATTACATGAAAAATACTAGAAATCACAATAATCAAAAACTTAAAAAATTTAAAAGATATAAAATATTTGGTCGGCTCTTGAAATTATATTAGTGTCATTGAAATTGGAATAGAAGAAAAGTATTATAAATCACAATAATTAAAAACTTAAATTATTTTTAAAATATAATTGACTATCAATGCCACAAAAATTTGGACAAGAAAAGTAACGTATATTTATTTAAAAAATACATAAAAAATATTACAAATTACAATAGTTAACAACTTAAATTATCTAAATATATATTAAAATAACATATGTTGAACTCATGCTAGATTCCAAATAAATCCTTGAAAACATATGCAATCCTTTTATTAAAATTTTTTATTTAAAAATATCAAAATTGAAAAGACAAATAAATATCTTAATGTTGGGCCCATGCTGACACGAGCCATGCTTCTCTTGTGTATATATATATATATATATATATATATATATATATATATTAATTATTGCTTATTTTAGTATTTTTAATTAATTATTTCATTAAATGTAAGAAATGTACCCTTTAAGAACAAGACTTTATTATAAAGTTTTACACTATGTATTGGCAAAAGGTGATGTGACACCTCTCTATGGCCTCAATTTTTATTTATCTTTTTTCTTCCTTTTTCTAATTTTTTTGTTCATTCTTACACTAATCAATTTGTTTATTAATTATAAAAACTCTATCATATTTACTATATCTAATAATATCTCATGAGTTATAAAAACAAAATTTTGCCTATTTGTATTCTCCACTTAAATGACATGCTCAACTTCATTCAACTTAATTCTTATGAATTAATCAATTTATAAATACCAATCATCTATATGGAGTTGTTGGATACTCATTTGCATTTTCTCCTGCTTCTTCTTTAATAGTATTTTTTGTCTTTTTTTTAATTACATCCTTTTCATGTGACAATATAGCAATTGTTTTATCTCCTTTTAACTCAAAGGGTTGGAAAACATTGATTTCGACTTTTAAACTATTTCAAAACTTTAAAGAAATTTTTTGAAACAATCCAAGAAATTATAGAGTTGTCACTTAATTTATTTGAAAAGAAATTAAGAAAACTTTTTAAAATAAATCCTAAGTCTTGAAACAGAAAAAGACTTAGACTTTTAAGAAAATCCCAGGTAAGAGTTCTTATTAACATCTTAGGGAGGCTTTTAAGGAACCTAAAATGTTCGCTAACTTGCGATTATCCGAACTATTTAAAAATCACCTTTGACTAACTTTGAAAAAGAGAAGTTGGTTTTTGAAAAGAAAGTGATTTTAGGAAAAGACTTGTATAAAATAAATTTTGACGACTTAGTGGGAAATCTAACTAAGTCTAAGCAAACTAATAACAATTGACATATAAAGGTGAAGAGAGAGACTAAAAGACTTAGGTCATTAGGCCCAAATCCACAAACCCTATCCTAAGTTAATTTGGGCTTTTGGCCCATCTTCACTTGTCTTAATCTAAATAGGGAAAATTTTAGAAATAGCAACTCTGTAGCCTTAATTATAACTTTTATAGCAACAGTATCATAATTACAAAAAATAACAAATTATATTTGTATTTAAGTAAAATGTTGCTATATAAATACATATACAAATATATATGTATTACTCATAAATACATATGCACGACTGAAAAATACATATTCTTCTATTACTATGAAGTGGGTAAAATATTGCTACTTTTGCTATAAGTTGTAATTTTGAAAAAGTATTGCTATTTATTGTAATTATAGTCTTAAGGATGCTAGTTTCTGTAATTTTTCCATCTAAATACTAGGATTTTTGGCCCATAACCTGCTTCGCCTGTATCAATTTATAATTTTGGATTCGAGACCCAAATGAATGAACAAATAGATAAATAAAAAATAAGACAATAATAAAAAATCGAGACATTTCAAGTCTCTTAGCGACCTCATCAATGAGTTTTGACCCATTTTGCTTCTTCTTCCATCTTCTTTCACCCACACGCCATATAATCAACTTTGGACTTAAACTTCGGACTTGAATCGAAAAGTTTACGAAATACAAGAGGAGGAGAGTTCATTTGGACTCAAGACATTTTTTGCACGCAAAGAAAAGATAAAGAAATTAATATACGTTCAAGGCATAAAAGTGACATATTTCAAAGCAAAAGAAAATATCAAGAATCAATTTTTGAATGACAATGATAAGCAAACTTGCACACGTATAACTAGAATGAGAGTCAACAGATAAAATGCAAAGCAAAGGCACCCACTTACATGCCTCATGATTTATGTTCATATTAAGAATGAATAAAGGTAAAAGAAAGAAAACCATATTCAATGAGTCAATGCGAGAACAAACAACGTAAGCTTGCGAAAGTAAAGAGATGAGGCAATAAGAAAAATAACCATGACTTCTAAAATTGAACAAACATAGACACTAATCCATCTAACAAAATAAAATAAAGGCTAACTTTTCAAAAAAAGGAATCTTTAAATTTCAATTAAGGCGACATTAACGAAGATTCATACATCTAAATCACAACCAACATTTTAGGGAAAAATGTGTAACGACCTATGGTTTATCTTTTTAAGACATCGTTGATTCTCTTTTGATATTATGAATCAAAGAGAGACACGAATCAAGTCTTTACACATACGAAAAACACATATAACAATCCAAAGGGAGTAAAAAAATTAGAATAAAGTTTAGCATTTCTAAAAGTCAAATATCGTTCAACAATCATACTATGCATGACTCGAAAATATCTAAATAATTCTATTTAGCCACAAAAGCCCAAACTTTCTCATCATTTTGACAAGTCAACATGCGAGAAAAAAGGAATAAACATCTTGGATGAAAAATAGCTAGCACTTCATCTCTCATATGAGGATTTTGAAATCCATTAAAATAATTAGCAAATAAATGACAAGTTCTTGACTTAACTAATTACTAATATTCTATTAAGGAAAACAAATAATAGTAACTATTCTTTTTGACATAAAGAAAATAACTTTGCATGCTAAAAATAAATATATCCGCCAACAATGAATTTAAACAAAGCATAAGAACGTCTTTTAAGCAAAGATTGAAACTTTATCCATAATAATCGAAGAATAAAATAAAAAAGGAGAAACAATCAATATTATGTATTCTTTTCAACATAAAGGAAACAACTTTACATGCTAAAAACAAACATATCCTCTAACAATGAATTTAAACAAAGCATAAGTACATCTTTTAAGCAAAGATTGAAACTTTATCTATAATAATCAAAGAATAAAGTCAAAAAGGAGAAACAATCAATATTGACTATTCTTTTCAACATAAAGCAAACAACTTTACATGCTAAAAACAAACATATCCGCCAACAATGAATTTAAATAAAATATAAGTACATCTTTTAAGCAAAGATTGAAACTTTATCTATAATAATCAAAGAATAAAGTCAAAAAGGCACGTACAACTATTGGTAGCTCATTTTTATACAATGAACATGAAAATAACCATAATATCGATACCACAACGTCCTATGGTCTTCAAGGCCATCTATAGCAAACAATCCCTACAAACAAAATTATAACTACGAACTAAGAAGAAGAAAAAGATGAAGAAAAAAATGATAATAAAACTAAAAAAAAGAGAAAGGTATGTTTACCTTTTTTGGGGCAGCAAAATGGGACTACAAGCTTTCTTCGGAATCTTGATCACCACCGAAAAGCGTTCAACTCGAGAACTTCGATTAGCCCATGAATTTCATGGAAAAGTAAAAAAATTTTACTAAAATAAAAACTCTTCTTTGCTCAAAGCTTTTTTGCCAACCTTAAAACTTGATCTTTCTACCAAAATAGTGGTAGTATTTATAAAAAATGATGAAAATTTAATTCTTTTCATCCCCCAATGTGGAGAGAGAATTTAAAAGTGTTTTTGAAATTTTAAAATTGAAGATAAGGTGAGGTGGAAGATACGGTGGGGGAAAATTGTACAATGTAGTACAATTTTTAAATTTTAAAATAGAAAAAGGACAAGGCTGAGGGGGAAATTGTACAGTGTAGTACAATTTTTGAATTTCAAAATTGAAAAAAGGACAAAGTTGAGGGGAAATTATATAATCTAGTACAAGTTTAAAATTATTTTTGGTGGGAATTGGGTAAAAGTTATTGGAGTTTTTGAGAATTTTGTTGTTATTTAAAATATAACCCCATTTGAGATTTAAAATTTAGCCAAATTTATTTAATTTTAATCAAATTAAAATCAATTGGCCGATTGCATTACAATTATGGCCAATTTGATTTCAATTATGGACAAATCTAATAGATTGACTAAATTAAATTAAAATTCAATACGAATTAATACTTTCTTTAATCTCGAGCTTCTTGATTTAATAAAATCAAATAAATATTTCTCCAAATAAATTAATTTTGAGAACAAATTTTATTTAAATCAAGACTTTATCCGTTTAGATTAATTTTCGAGCTTAATCAGTAAAAGTTTAATTTTGATAAAAATTTTATTTAAGTAACAAAATTTATACAATTTCGTATCTATAAATACGAAAACGTATAATCGTCAAATAAATGATAAAATTAACCCAAACAAATATTCTAGAGCGCATTTATCCGGATAAAATAAATATTTCAAATTTATTAAAAATAAAGAATCTCAGGGTTAAATTTAGTCGTGGAAGGCAAAAATTAGGTGCCAACAATCGCCCCCTCCCTTTGGGTAGGGTGGATGCAAGTAACCCTGGACAAAGAGAGTTTGACATTCTTAATTTTTGTCCGACCACAAATTCATTTCTAAAAGAGATTGATTTTCGCACGAGTTTCATAGAGTTATGGAGGGACCTCGGTAGCAGGTTTCCTACATATCTCGGATTACATGAGAATTCAGGCCACTTGTAGTTCATAAAACTTGATTTAAAGAAGGATCTTCAAGAAATTCACAAGCTATTTCAGTTTTCGCATTTTTGATGAAACTGAAAAGCTAAGGAATAAGGAGATTGCGAGGAGGTTGGAATACAGTCGATTTTTTAATAAAGAGCCCAACCTATATATCCCCGAGACTCAGAGAATCAGACTGCTTATAGTTTGACTCGATCAGTAGAAAAGATAGTTTTTTATTTTAGACGATCTTTGACCTGGGATGAGTGACAAGCTGTTCGAGTTATGAAAAAGAAGCTTGCAACCTCTTAACCATGAACGTGGAGCTCTTCACATCCATAGGTAAGAATTTACCTGGACATAATTTTCAAAACTCTAGGTGTCCTATCACTCGAATTTAGAGAAAAGAGAAGGTTACCCTCGACATGAGTTTAGAAATATCCCGAAGGTGAAGCTGAAATCAAAATATATCAAAGTACCCACATGCCTTAAAATAGGGGTGTGGTTTGATGGTGGTGGCAATCATCTTTTATCTCACATTCAAAGAGTTTGACGTTCCTCTCTAGACTATGTCCTATTTTGCTGCTAAGAAAGAGTTCCACGTTGTGCTGCATCCTTTTTAGAGTCGTCAGCACCTGTGGTTTTGATTTGAGATTTTTATCCTCTCGTATGCTCTCGACGAAAAGTGTATATATTTTCTTACCATAACTCCATGTGAGTTGTTATTCAAAAAGCGAAGTCATCTTCTCATGTACCCATTTGGAAGGAAATAACTTACAATAATAAACACAACAACCCTCTTGGTTGTTGAATAAGATAGTTCCTTTGTCGATTGATCATGTCTTCAAATTAGGGCGACCCTCTTGGGCGCCATGACACTTTATGCCAAACGGTCCCTACAACCTTGTAATCTTTTGCTGATGTGGCAACCCTTTTGGTCACCTATAATACTTGTTGTATGTGGAATGATAACTTCTCTGGTTATTGACAATAATTCTTTGCATGTGACCTCGGGTAAGTCTTGAACATCTTTTGTATTGATACGACTTATAGATTTTCCTTGAATTATCAATCTTTAGATAATCTTATGCATTATTTGATGTTGGATACGAGGCAAATTACAGATATCCTTTGAATTGCTTGCTTTTAGATAATCCTGCACATTATTCGACCTTGGATAAAAGATGGCTTACAGATATCCCTTCAATTTTTAGCTATCAGGTATTCCCACACATCATCCAAAATTGGATAAAATATGACATAGATATCTCTCAAATTGCTAGTCTTTGGGTAATCCTGCACATAATCGATCTTGGATATGACACGGCTTATTGATAACCCTTGGACATATCATTTTGATAATCTTGCATATTCTCCGGTAAGGATTTAGTTGCGACTTATGGATGACCTTCAAACTATAGATCTTAGGATAACCTTGCACACTATCCGGTTAGCATGTTGTTGCATCTTACGGATGACCTATGGACTATTAACTTATAGGTAATCTTGTACACTATCCTATTTCAAATAATATGACTTATAGATGACCCTAGGATTGTCGATTTCTAGGAAGTCTCATATGTCGTTCGCTTTCAGATAGCAACTTAAAGACGTCCCTTCAAATCACGGGCTTTTGATACATTCAGATACTGATTCATGATGAGATATCCTCGACGCCGGCATATGTTATCTCGTGTGTCAACATATATTAAATACTATGATATTCTTGATGTCAGCGTATATTATCTTGCATGTCAACAGATATTAAATATTGATGATATCCTTGACTTCAGCGTATGCTATCTCGCATGTCAACAAATATTAAATAAGAATGATATCCTCAACGCTAGCGTATGCTATTTCGCGTGTCTAAATGCTATGATTTTCATGACACCGGCGTATGCTATCTCGCGTGTCAATAGATAATAAATATTAATGATATCCTCGACGCCAGTGTATGCTGTCTCGCGTATCAACAAATATTAAATGTTGATGATATCCTCGACGCCAGCATATGCTATCTCGCGTGTCAACAGATATTAAATGTTATGATATCCTCGACGTCAGCGTATGCTATCTCACGTGTCAACAGATATTAAATGCTGATGATATCTTTGATGCCAGTGTATGCTATCTCGTGTGTCATCAGATATTTAATGCGGATGATATCCTCGATGCCAGCATATGCTATCTCGCGTGTCATCAGATATTTAATATGGATGATATCCTCGACGCCAGCGTATGCTATCTCGCGTATCATTAGATATTTAATGCGAATAATATCCTCGACGCCATCATATACTATCTCTCGTGTCATCAGATATTTAATGTAGATGATATCCTCGACGCTAGCGTATGCTATCTCGCGTATCATCAGATATTTAATGCAGATGATATCCTCAGCGCTAGCATATGCTATCTCGCATGTCATCAGATATTTAATGCAAAAGATATCCTCAACGCCAGCGTATTCTATCTCGCATGTCATCATATATTTGATACGATGGACCTTTTGGCGATGAAATAATATGCAATGGCCCTCTTGACAATGAAAACAATAACACCTGAGTCCGTTTATCTGCGCTTTTTGCTTTTCACATGTACCAGATATAAATGAATGGGTGAAATCCCTTTTTGGGGTCACTCAAATACCATTTTTCACTTCATGTGAATTTTGAGGAAGAATTTCCTCTCTTCCTCCTATTGAGTGATCCTTTTGATTGTTGTATTTACTGTGTCAATTTCTTTGAATGCACATGTGCTCAAAGTAAATATTTAGCAAACACAAAGTCTCTTACGCTAACGACTGCTTTTAAATAAAGAATTCTAAATAAAATATTTATAAAGAGGATAAGGTACCTTTGTTTGTCATTCACTATCTCTTGAAATAAGATAGACAATTCAAAAGGTCCTTGTAGAATGGGTATCGAGACCATCCGTAGGGCTACCCAAAAATACCATTCTTAAGTACTATATGCTTTGGTGTGGCTCTCGACTCGCTTGGGTATTTTTTGAGAAAAAACTCTCATTTTTTGTGTATTGATCTCTGCATCCACAGAAAAGTGATTAGTTTTGAGTGAACGAACGTCTTATTCTTGATTCTGACTATATCTGACGTTTGATGGAGGAATTCCTGAAATTCATCATTGTCGCTGATGGTTTCTACCAGAAGTTCCGTCATAGCCAGAGATTTAGTCTACCTTGACTTGGTCGCAGCAAGTGATTTCCAACACATGAATTTGACCTCCGGTGCTGGAGGATTTGAAATATATTCCAATGTTTAGTGAAAATTTTGAGGCCCTTCTCAAAATTTCTGCCCCAGTTTAATACTATTGGAGATGAACTTGGCTTGAGAGGACCTGAAGTCTTTGAGGGTCTTCGTTCTCTTTATTGGATAATGATCTTCCTCTTGTGAATTTTTTAGATTCGTTCTCAAAAATTTTGCCCAGTTTTCATTTCCTAGGGTTATATGATCGAGTCGTTGGGGCACCTACGTATTCCATTGAAGCAATAATCAGGTCAAACATAGTTCAGGACTACGCTAGGGATATATATAAAAATCTAATGGGTTGTCCGAAGCCGACATAAGCCGCCTACGTATCCTTTTCTTGGAAATTCAGGTCATCATGTAGTTCATACATAAAAGGAAAGGATAATTCTCCTAAAGGACTGACCGAAGCCGATGTAGGCCGCCTACATATCCCTTTCTTGGAAATTTAGCTCAAACATAGTTCGTAAATTAAAGGAAAGAAATTCTACGCAATTACATATCATAAAACAAATGCTATCATAAAGGCGATTACAAATAAATCAAGGAAACAAAAACTAAAACATCCTTCAAACATAGATCTCTTTACCGCATCGAAATTGATTGGTTTGGTCCACTCTTGACCATCCATCTCAGATAGAATCAGAGCTCCCCCAGATGGTACCTTGCGAACTATGTATGGTCCTTGCTAATTTGGAGCAAACTTGTCTTTGTACTCTTCTTGATAAAGGAATATGCGTTTGAGGACCAATTTCCCAACTTTAAATATTTGAGCTCTTACTTTCTTGTTAAAGGGACGAATCATCCTGTGTTGGTACAACTGACCATGACATACGGTAACCATTCTTCTCATCAATCAACATAAGTTGTTATAGCGAGCGTGAAACCATTTTTCGTTACTTAATCCGGCTTCTTGAATAATCCTTGAGGAAGATATTTCAACCTCAGCAGCTATCATATCTTCATTTCCATAAACAAGTAGATAAAGAGTTTCCCCAGTGGAGGTTCGGACTATTGTACGATACCCTAGTAGGGCCTAGGGAAAGATATTCTGCCATGATCTTTCATTTTCGACCATCTTTCTCAAGATCTTCCTGAGGTTCTTATTGGCGTCTTCCACGACTCCATTCATCTGTGGATGATATGCGGTCAAGTTGCCATGAGCAATCTCAAATTGTTCACAAATCTCATTCATCAAATAATTGTTCAAGTTAGCCCCATTATCAGTAATGATTGATTTTGACACCCTAAATCGACAAATAAAGTTATTCTTGACAAGATATGTAACCACCTTCTTGGTGACGACTCTATATGAAATAACTTCGACCCACTTAATAAAGTAATCAATAGCAACCAAAATGAGTCAATGCCCATTTGACGCTAGTGGCTCTATTGTTCCAATAACATCCATACCCCAAGCTACAAAAACCACGGTGAACTCATCGCATAAAGTTCATGTGGAGGCATTCGAATCAAATCTCCGTGTATCTGGAATTTTGGGCAATTCTGCACATATTTTCTACAATCATTTTCTATAGTCATCTAGAAGTAACCTGTTCTCAGGATCTTTCTAGCAGGGGAAAACTCATTCATGTGGACCCCGCATGCCCCGACGTGTATTTCTTTTATTAATCTCGTAGCTTTTGCAACATCGACACATCTTAGGAATCCTAAGTATGGAGTCCTCCTAAAAAGGATTTCCCTACTCGAAAAATAATTCTTTGACAAACACCAGATTGTCATTTTCTGATTGTTGTTGGCCTCTTCAATATACGTTCTAGATTCCAAATACCTTTTAATATCGTAGTACCATAACTTTCCATCAGGTTCTTCTTCGACGTGCGCACAATGTGCGGGTTGTTCCTTCAAGCTTATTTCTAAAGAATCAATGTAACTCTGATCTGGGTGTTAAATTATGGAGGATGTAGTAGCCAAAGCATAAGCAAACTCATTTTGTATCCTCGGGATATGTCTGAAATCAACTTTCTTGAATCTTCCACACAAATCCTGCGCCAACTCTACATTAGGCGTAATCTTAGAGTTCTTTATCGCCCATTCTCCCTATACCTGGTGAATCAGCAAATTTGAGTCTCCGATGACTAGAAATTCATGAACACCCATATCAAATGCTAACTTAAGACCTAGGATGCAAGCCTCATATGCAGTCATGTTATTGGTACACGGGAAATGCTATTTAACGGTTGCTGGATAGTGTTGGCATATTTTTGACAGTAAAACTACTTTGATTCCTGAGCCTTTAAGTTGACCTCTTCATCAAAGAACAATGTTCATCTGGGGTACATCTCTGCAATGTCCTCTCCCACGAATAAAATCTCCTCATCTGGGAAGTAAGTTCGAAGTGGCTTGTACTCATCATTAACCAGATTCTTAGCTAAATGATCCGTTATGGCTTTCCTCTTGATTATCTTTTGAGTCACATAAACAATATAGAACTCACTCAGTAATATTTTCCACTTAGCTAACTTTTCTTGTGGGTATGTCTTTCTAAATATATACTTCAACGAATCCATTCTGGAAATGAGATATGTTGTATGCGAGGATAGATAATGCCTCAACTTTTGTACAGCCCAGGTCAAAGCATAACAAGTATTTTCTATAAGAGTGTAGTGAGCCTCATATGATGTAAAATTTTTAGTCAATTAGTAGATTGCTTTCTCTTTCTTACTAGTCTCATCACGTTTCTTGAGGACACACCCAAAAGCATTGTTTGAGATTGACAGGTAAAGCAACAATGGATTTACTTCCCTTGGTTGAGCCAAAATAGGTGGAGTGGACAGATATTCCTTGATTCTGTCAAAAGCTTTCTGATATTCCTCTATCCTCTGATTCAATGCATCGTTATTCAACATCTTAAGAATTGGCTCATATATGACTGTTGATTAGGCAATGAACCTGCTAATATAATTCAAACGACCCAAAAAACTCATAACCTCTTTCTTAGTATTTGGCAGCGATAAATCCTGTATGGTCTTGATCATGGATGGGTCTAGCTCGATACCCCTTCTGCTGACTAAGAACCTCAGTAATTTTCTGGCTGAAACACCAAAAGCACACTTAGCAGGATTCTACTTCAAAGTGTACTTTCTTAGTTGGTTGAAGAAGTTTTCCAGATGGGTCAGATGACCTAAACTCTTACGGGATTTGATAATTACATCATCCACGTACACCTCAATCTCTTTATGAATCATATCATGAAAAATCATCGCCATAGCCCTATTGTATGTTGCACCCGTATTCTTGAGACCAAAAGGCATCATCCTGTAATAATAAACACCCAAGGCGTAATGAAAGTCGTTTTTTCTACATCTTTCTCATTCATTAATATCTGAAGATATCCAACGAAACAATCCATAAAAGACTGTATTTCATGCTTCGCATAATTATCGATGAGGATGTGAATATTGGGTAGCAGAAAATTATCTTTAGGATTGACTCTATTTAAATCTCTTTAGTCAACACAGATTCCGATCTTGTCATCATTTTTCAGCACTGGGACAATATTGGCTAGCCATGTTGGATATTTTGGGACCTTCACAGCCTTACACTGCATTTACCTTATCACTTATTTCTTGATCTTCAAACTTAAGTTCAGCTTGAATTTCTGTATTTTCAGCTTTACTGGATCAAACTCGAGATTAATTGGTAGCTTATGCGACACGATATCAGTGCTCAATGCCAGTATATCATCGTAGGACCAAGCAAATATGTCAATGTACTCCCATAGCAAGCGAATAAGTTCTTTATTTTATATTTCTGCTAAGTGAACACTAATACTTGTCTCTTTGATTTTATCGTGGTTTTCCAGGTTGACTATTTCAGTTTCCTCCAGGTTGGGCTTCTCCGGGTCAACAACTGCTCTTCATCATATTCTTTCTATTCCACATTGTTCACCTCAATTTGTTCATCTAAACCTTGACATGACATGACATTAGCAGGTTTTAAATTATCGGTACTGTAAGACCCCACAAAATCTTAAGCATAACTCAGTCCTTTAGAGCATGAAAAAAGGTCTCAGACTTAGAAATCTCAGCTAAGTGTTTACACTTAGAATTATTTTTAGCCTTCATAAGTTGACGATCTTATTTTACGACCCTTATGACCTTAAAATATCGATCCTTGTATTGAATTATGATCAGGTGTTTCAATAGGTCACTTCGGGTAAGTTTCAGATTTTTCGGACCTCGTTTGAATCACATTTAGGTGACCAAAATAGTGGGTCGACGTGATCTCAATGCATCCCATCGACAAATATTTTTCCCAGCCTCCAGTGTAAATTTTAGTGAACCAACATGAACTCGACTTGGTGCTTTGGTCATCACGTTGATTCCATCGACACATCATGTTGGTTTGCGAGTCACTGGTACAATTTTTGTTCTTTTAATTCCGCATCCATAGGGGTATTTAGGTTAATTTTCCACCTTATTTCAACCCTAAAACACGAGATTAAGCCTCTCTAAAGGTAAAATCCCTCATTCTCTCTCAAATTTATTCAAGAAGAAACCCTAGGGCATTCAAATTTCAAGACCAATCTTCAAGAACACACTATCAATCTTCACGAATTTAATTTTCAAGGTATGTTAGGTGTTCATTTATGGGTTCCTTTCACCCATGAAGTCCAAGAACCCTTTTTAAAACTACAAGTTTATGATTTCATGATTTACCTATTGGAATTGGATTGTGTTCATGTGTGAATTGATGTTTGGGGTTTAATTCCATGATTTATTACAAGTTTCATGAAAACTAGATAATTGTGGGTTGATTTATGTGATCTTCGTGTTGAACTCTTGAACTACAAGTTGAATGTGGTAGCCATGATATTATTACTTATTTATTGCTATATGAAATAACCATGCTCCCCAAGTATTTGTTAAAATGCTTATGTGAATTGACTATTGAAAGCATGACACGTTATTATGTGATTCCATTCATGCACAAGCTCATGTATATCAAATGTTTGATAAAATATCTAAATAAATGCATTGTTAGTAAGCAAGTATTATTATGCTTTTAAGGTTATGCTATGTTTTATCTTCTATGCTATCGAGTCCTGGGGTAATCTAGCTGTTGAACTAGAGCTACAGTAGATACAGAATGGTCTCAGAAATATCATGATCAGTAGTATTCAGTCAGTACAAAACTCAGTGTATTCAGTCAGATATCAGAACTCAGTGAACTTAGTCCAGTTCAGTCATTTAACATGATCAGTAATAGTTCAGTCCAGCCTACTATAATTTAGAAATTAGTTCAGTGTCTATTCAGTTGGGAGTAGGATTCAGCACCGAGTGAACCCAAGGATGGGAACTCACTTGCCAGTAGAGGGTGTGGTCCTTAGAAGTAGTCCTTGCGTTCCAGAACTACATAGTCAGCGTAGGTTGAGACATTAACCTGCCTGTCTTACCTGCCAGTTGAGGGTACCACCATTCTCATTCAGAGCACCTGCCAGATGAGAGTGACTCAACAACTTGTCTTTACCCGTGGCACGGTACTGACACCCTTCCAATTGGGGTTACAGGTTAGACCCCAATCAGTTTAGAAAGGGGAATGTTGGTTAGATGATTACCTCACACAGTTTCAGTTTTACTCTCAGTATAAAACTCAGTTTAGTTCTACAGTACCAGGATTGTCAGATTTAGTCACCCAGCTCAGTATAGAACTCAGTTCAGTTCTATAAAATTAGGACTGTTAGAAACAATCACCCATCTAATAGTAATACAGTTATCAGTCAACTCAAATATCAGTCACTCAATTATCAAAACTCAGTACCCAGTGTTAATATGATCTCAGTTACAGTATACGTAGTTATGTGCATAGTATTGCATAATCAATATTTACAGCAGTCTCATATATACATGTACTCTCACTCAGTTATATTCATGTTACTTAGCCAGTTATTGTTCATGCATATGAACCCATGCATTCAGCCTTACATCACTTAGCATACCAGTACATTTAAAGTACTGACACATACCTTTTTTTGCGCTATGATGTCTTATATCATAGGTTTAGATGCACGGGCTCCTGATCGTACTTAGCAGCCCAACTTATCAGCAACATACTTAGTGTTGAGTCCTCATAGTTCGAGGATAGAGTTGTTATTTTAGTATGTTTCTAGTAGTCGGAGTTAGTTGGGGGCTTGTCCCATCAACTCTTCCTTCAGACAGTTAGAGGCTTTCAGACTAGATTATTTCAGACAGATGCTTAGTTTTTAGTATTTATTTACCAGTATTTGATTTCAGTTATGAACCTTATGACAGTTCCAGCCTAATTTCAGCATTTTTACAGTATTATTACTCAGTTATTGCAGCAGGTACCAGTCATGGGTTAGCTTGTGGTCTTTTAGGATTATGATCATCGTGTGATATCAGGGGTGCAGACTCGGAGCATTACAGTTACTCCACTGACTTTGTGAAAAATTAAATTTCACTTTTTTATCTATCCTATTGATTGGGGTGATAAGTGAAGTGAAAGTCCAATTCAATAATGTTTCCTCCAATTCATCTTTCTTAATTCTGCTGTCTTGTAAAAAAAATTTCATGGTAGCATCACACTTTTTCATATTCCATCCTCGAGACCATCGCTTATAGGTTTTAAAAAATGGTTGGTAGAGTCCAATTTTACTACTAGTCATTTTTCTTTCCTGTAACAAAACTATAGTCAAGAGAGCAATCTTCTATAGTCAAGAGAGAAATCTTTATTCACTTTGATCTAGTGAAGTAGAGAAATTTTATGCCAACACAGAGTAGTTTCTATTGCCTGCAAAGTAAAAATAACTCAAAGGCTAACATGTTAGATTCTGTTAGTAATAAGCAAGATGATAAGGCAGGAAGTAAAAACATAAGGTTGTTTTTTATCTCATGCGAATTAATCCATTGAGTAATGATAACTCGATAATTTTAATGAATAGGATTTTACTCATTGATATAGATAAATCAAATTTATCCGGAAGGTTCAACTCTTCTTCTTTCTGACCTTATTTCTTCTTTCAAGAAAATGGAGGACAACAGAGTTTTCGAAGATAGGGACTGGGCCAAAAGGCTGCCTACGTATCTCAAGGAGGAAAAAAATCAAATCCTGCATAGTTCGAACGTATAATGGCTTCTTATGAGTCCATAGTCAACCTTCCTGAAATGATGGCGGGTTTTTAGGAAGTTTTAAGAATGATTGTGGACTTTTCTGAGAGACCTGGAGTATGTTTGGTCGGACTTTTGTATAGTGGGTATTTTTCTACTTAGGGTGTTCTTTGGAAAATGGGATTGGATCAATTCATATTTGATTCGAATCAACATAACATGTATAAGCACATAAGACAGTTATATCATACGAGCATATTGTAATAACGTGCATCCTAATTGGGTGACCCTTTTGAGCCAAGGGTTGGCCTAATGTATTTGAAGGAAGTATATGCTTTTTAAAACCAATCCATTATCCCCCAAAAACCTCCATAGGTATATATGAAGGGTATAAATGCTTACAAAAGTTGCACAAAAGGGAAACAATCTTTAGGGAAAAAGAAAATAACATGAAAAAAAGAACAATATCCCGCACAGGGGATAGGAAATACTAGTTTCTAGATTCTCCTCTATCGGCCTTTGCGCTCTTAACTTTGTCCACGTCTTGTAATAGGCGACATCTGTTGATGATCAAGAGATTCCCATATAACTGTGATTTATTTTCATATATCATTATTCTGGGAAATCATGCAATTTTCCAAATTGATCAACCTTTTGCCTGGCTTGCTTTAATTTTTTCCCTTAATTGGTGGATAATTGAAGCGTCCTTATACGAAAGCAAACAAAGTAAGCTTTTCCCCTACCCGAAAGGATAATGAACTGGATTAAATAATATATATTTCTTCAACACATAAATATAATTCGTCTTTAATTGACTCGTGACCAATAGACAAGGGCGGGTTTTCTAATGGGCCCACCACCCCCTCGGGCATTGGGTCATCCTAGGCTCATGCCTAAAAGAGGGTTTTGACTTATCTCTATCCTGGGTGTCTAGAGTGGGTTTGGACATAGATTCCCAAGCGGACAACTTGGGTTTGGAAATACGAACAACCTCCGATCGCCTAACGTGCCGATAAACCATCGTATTTCCAACACTTGATTTGGCGTTGATCAACAAGGGTCGAGACATCTACGAAACTCCAAAACAAATTAATAATCATCATGCGGGGTTATGCCAAGAAATGCAACAGTTAAATTTCGCAGAATTTAAACATATACACACATAAACAGTTTAATAATTAGTCAAAGAAGCTAATTAAATATTCGATTAGAACCTACTTAAACTCCTCAGCAGAGTTGTCATTTCCGTCTATCCATTTTTAACTCGAAAGGTTGGAAAACATTGATTTTGACTTTTTAAACTATTTCAAAACTTTAAAGAAAATTTTGAAACAATCTAAGAAATTACAGAGTCGCCACTTAATTTATTTGAAAAGAAATTAAGAAAACTTTTTAAAATAAATCCTAAGTCTTAAAACAGAAAAAGACTTAGGCTTTTAAGAAAATTCTGGGTAAGA
>NW_025845695.1:808-1630 GCF_002878395.1 Capsicum annuum | reverse complement strand
ACCCATTATGCAAACTTTTGGAGAAGGAGGCAAAGTTTTACTTTGGTTAAGATTTCTTGAAGGCATTTGAATGCCTCAAAGGAAAGCTAGTTGAAGCCCCTATTATTGTCGCACCCGATTGGTCTCTACCTTTTGAAATTATGTATGATTCAAGTGGTGTAGCCTTGGGTGCTGTACTTGGTCAGAAAAGAGAAAAGCTATTTCATCCAATCTACTACGCGAGCAAGGCCTCGAATGGAGCACAGAAGAACTATACCGTCACTAAACAAGAGCTTCTTGCGGTTGTTTATCCTTTCAAAAAGTTCCGTGCTTACTTGTTGGGAACCAAGGTAGTGGTTCATACAGATCATGCGGCTCTAAGATATCTAATGGCAAAGAAGGATGCCAAGCCAAGGCTAATTAGGTGGGTTCTACTGTTTCAAGAATACGATTTTGAGGTAAAGGATAGAAAAGGTTGTGAAAACCAAGTAGCTGATCATCTATCTAGACTTGAGAGTGAGCACACAGTGTAGACCAACCTTGATATTGATGATCCATTCCCCGATGAAGAGATTCTAGCAACTATGGTGGAAAACTTACCGTGGTATGCAGATTTTGCTAACTACGTGGTAAGCGAAGTGATTCATGAGAATATCTCCTTTCATCAAAAGAAAAAGTTCATGCATGATGTGAAACACTACTTCTGGGATGAGCCTAATCTTTTTCGATGATGTGCTGATGGTATTATTAGGCGGTGTATCCCAGATGTAGAGGTGCCTAGTATACTGGAAGCAAGCCATGCTTCCCAAGTTGGAGGTCACCATGCAGGTGAACGGACGGCCA
>NW_025845695.1:0-708 GCF_002878395.1 Capsicum annuum | reverse complement strand
GAGCCGTATCTTTTTTGATGATGTGCTGATGGTATTATTAGGCGGTGTATCCCAGATGTAGAGGTGCCTAGTATACTGGAAGCAAGCCATGCTTCCCAAGTTGGAGGTCACCATGCAGGTGAACGGACGGCCAAGAAAGTACTGCAAAGTGGCTACTATTGGCCTTCATTATTCAAGGATGCCTACGATTTCGTAAGAAAATGTGATCAGTCTCAGCGGCAAGGTTCTATCTCAAAGCACCATGAGATGCCCATGTCCAAAATGCTTGAAGTAGAGTTATTCGATGTATGGGGTATTGACTTCATGGGCCCATTTGTGAGCTCATTTGGGATAAAATATATCTTAGTTGTTATGGATTATGTATCCAAATGGGTCAAAGCAGTCGCTCTAGCTAATAATAAAGGTAAGAGTGTTGTGGCATTCTTAAAAAGAAATATCTTCTCTCATTTTGGGGTACCCCGTACCATCATAAGCGATGGAGGATCACATTTCTGCAACAAGCTGTTCAGAGCTGTATTAGCAAAGTATTGGGTTAAGCAACATAAGGTAGCTACACCGTACCACCCACAAACTAGTGGGCAGGTGGAGGTTTCATACCGGGAAATCAAGTTGATCCTTGCTAAGACTGTGAATACCAGAAGGAAAGATTGGTCCAGGAAGTTGGACGATGCCTTATGGGCATATAGGACCGCGTTTAAGACACCAATT
>NW_025845694.1:0-2148 GCF_002878395.1 Capsicum annuum | reverse complement strand
AAGATATGGGTTCATGCTTCAAATTCGTAAAAATCAAATAAAAATCATGCCTTTGTAAAGAAAATTACTTTTGGGCACAAGAACAAAAGATAGTTCTTGTTGAAAAACCCCACATACCTTGAATGATGAACTTTAGATCGACACTCATTTTTGAGATGTTAATCGTGCCTTTGAATGATGGTTCTTGGAGTTCTTGATCTAGGAACTTGGAATCTTGAATAAATTTACAGAATTAATGGTGAACTTTGGAGGTTTTTGAAGTTGGATGTAGGAGCTTAGGGTTTTCTTTTTGAGGGAAATTTGATGAAATATAACATATAATGCTTCTAATAGGATTTAATATAGGGTTTGGACAGATTTTGGGTGAGGGGGAATGACAAAACACACCTAAAAATCAAATAATTCTCGAATCTGTCCTTTGGTGGACTGTTTTGATAGTCTGAAGTAGATCAACCATAACGTTTTACTTCGATATCCAAATTGGATGAAACCAATTTCATTAGAAAGAGGACTCTCATATCTTTCCATTGATATATAGTATCTCACCCAGATCATTGTGTATGAGGAGTTATGATCGTTTGAAGTTGAAGCAAAAATACGTCAGGCCTCAGTACTTTTTCCTGCACGTTTTACTGTTCACTACTATTCACGGTTCGATCAGAATGTTCATAACTCACCGCTCAGGTGTCCGTTTTGGATGATCCACATATCGTTGGAAAGCTTATTCGATACTCTATGCAATGGTGGGTCATAATCTAAGATATTCCTCACAGAAAATTTATAATTCATTCTAGAAGATAGAACCCAACACGTTTACACACAAAATTTCAACAAAAAATTTCCTGGGGTATTACATCATCCCCCCTTGGAAACATTCGTCCTCGAATGACAGTAGACATGCCAAGATTAGATAGGTAATAGAGCATATAGCTGAAACCTTTCGTTAGACTCATCACCACATCGTTTCTCACTCCGAATGCCACATAGAATGCATAAATTCAAGAAACTACAGCTGAACGCATAATAAATGACAGCTGAACTACTGCAACTTTTATCAAAAGTGCATGATTTAGGAAAGAACGGTACCTTCGGCTTGATCGGATTCGTGGAAAATAGTTGCGGGTACTTGGATCGCATATCCGCCTCAGCTTCCTATGTTGCACCTTGAACAGATTGGTTTCGCCACAACACCTTGACCAAGGGAACTTCTTTGTTCCATAGTCTTCGGATACTGAAATCAAGAATCTCAACAGGAATCTCATCAGAAGAAAGATTTTCTTGAATGTCAGCACTCACAGAGAAATCCACTACCACAGCATCGCTAATATGCTTTCTAAGCATGGAGACATGGAATATTGGATGAATAGAGGACAACTCGGAAGGCAACTCGACCTCATGAGCTACCTTACCAACACGGCTAAGAATTTTGTAAGGACTAACATAACGGGGACTAAGCTTTCCCTTCTATCCGAATCTCTTCACCCCCCTCATGGGTGAAATTTTCAGATACACTAGGTCACCAACTTCAAACTCAAGGTCTCTCCTTCTAACATCTGCATATGACTTCTGACGACTCTGCGCAGTTTTCAACCTTTCCCTAATCAAACTAACTTTTTCGATAGCCTCAAATACCGAATCAGGACCACTCACAGCCGTTTCACCCACCTCAAACCAACCTATGGGTGATCTACACTTCCTCCCATATAAGGCTTCAAACGGAGCCATGCCAATACTATAGTTGAAACTGTTATTTTAAGCAAACTCTATCAATGGTAAGTGATCATCCCAACTTTCCTTAAAGTCAAGTGCACAAGCTCTCAACATATCCTCTAAGGTCTGGATGGTCCGCTCAGCCTGACCATCAGTCTGCGGATGAAAAGCAGAACTCAAAAGCACTTGGGTACCGAGACCCTTCTGAAAAGCTTTCCAAAATTGTAAAGTAAACTGAGTACCCCTATCCGAAATGATAGACAAGGGAACTCCATGCAGTCTGACTAGCTCTCGGATATATAATCTAGCGTAATCCTCAGCAGTATATGAAGTATGAATAGGTAAGAAATGAGCAGACTTAGTCAACCTATCAACCATAACCCAAATGGAATCATGATGGCGTCGGGAAGGAGGTAAACAAATCACGAAGTCCATATT
>NW_025845693.1:698-1173 GCF_002878395.1 Capsicum annuum | reverse complement strand
CTGATACCATTTGTAGGGGGGTGTGCGGATTTAATAGGTATAATAGATTCACTAGATGTTTATCTAATTAACTGAGTAAAATATTTTTTGTGGATTGGAGAGAGCAAGGTGCTTCAACGCATGAAGGCTTGCCTTTGCAATGCCTTCTGCTTTCTCTATTTATAGAACGAGAATTTACAAGTTTAACTTTACATGTTAAAACTAAAACTTAAAGAAGAAAAAAAAAGTCAAATAAAGGGACTATAGGGCTATAGGCCTTCCTAACCTACCCTAAAAAAGTCAAGAAAAGTTAAAAGTTACATAAATGCTTTACATTATCTTGTCGTAAGAAAATTTGTACAATAGGTCCAAATATCTTCCGTTGATTTGTTGTTGTATCTGCTCCATTATTGCTCTTTATCTTATCTTTATCTGCTCCATTATTGCCCTTACTGCTACTGAATAATTTGCACTTATTATAAATTTAAATTTTTGG
>NW_025845693.1:0-598 GCF_002878395.1 Capsicum annuum | reverse complement strand
TCTAGATTTTCAATGTTATTTATTATCTTGTGTTGTTCTTCTCGTAAAAAGCTATGGAACAACAAAACTCAGAAATAACAAAGCTACCCGAACAGGTATATCTATTTATGATTATGAATAGCTAATTTCATAATTCCCAACAATCATGATATGATAAAATAAATTCATATTAGTTACTTTATAGTAGAATTATTCGAAGAATAATATGTTAAGAAGTTTATTAACAAAGAGGAAACGGAGAAATATCCCTGAGCCATTTCTGATAGTTCAGTGGTATATTTGAGTTTTTTTCTTATTTTAATTAATGACGTGGACCTCTAATAAAATATCACGTGGCAAAGCTATTTTTGAAAATCCACCATTAAAAATAATAACATGGATGAGTTGGTTTTGTAACGGCGATGACATTAATAAGTTGAATTTTTAACTGATGACGTAAAAAGTCATTTCTGATAGTTCAATGAAATATTTGAATCTTTTTCCTATATTAATTCTCTCATAACTTATACACGTACTTAAATACATAACTAATATAAAATTGTGTGAAAATTCTTTTTCTTTCGCAATTTAGCTGATTAAGAGTTTGTATACTCAAATA
>NW_025845692.1:645-1423 GCF_002878395.1 Capsicum annuum | reverse complement strand
TGAATAAAAATTGAACTTTAAGAGGACGAAATCACGTGTCTACATCAGGCCCCCTTTGGATGTAAACATATGGTGTTTTCATACAAAGCTGTAGACAACGAGGCGGAATTTCATCCTAACCTTTATTTAAAAGCACGGAGCAAGAGGAAGGAGGAAAACTAGGTCTTGACTTAGGACATCCTACCCACCCAAGTTATGAGGGGATCAAGTGATAAGTATCTGCAAGGATTGGAAGGAGATGGACTATACCGTGTTGGAGAGTCGAGTGAGGTTCCATCGAGGTTCCGGTCCGCGGCTCTGTTATTACATTAAAAAATGAAAATTACAAGTTAAAACATAAATGAAATTACAGAAATCCTATCTATACAGCTTCTGTTGGCTCTTGACTCGACTTTCATCACCCTATTCTTCAGGCGGGCTCCTGACTTGCAATTTTTTTCAACTTGTTGCTTGGATTTCAATTGCTTCGCTTTGTTGCTTGACTTTTCATTTCTTCACCCTATTCTCCAGGCGGGCTCCTGAAACCCAAAATTAAAACTAGAATGAAAATTATCCCAAACAAGAATTATAATAAAGTAGCATTTCATTTTTGAAAGCGTTGTCCCATTTTCCAGGAGGGTCCTGAACAGAAAGTAACGTCCCATTTTTCAGGAGGGTCTTGAACATAAAGTTAAATCCCATTTTTCAGGAGGGTCCTGAACATAAAGTAAAGTCCCATTTTTCAGGAGGGCCCTGAATAGAAAGTAAAATCCCATTTTTCAAGAGGGTCCTGAACATA
>NW_025845692.1:0-545 GCF_002878395.1 Capsicum annuum | reverse complement strand
AGTAAAATCCTATTTTTCAGGAGGGTCCTGAACATAAAGTAGAATCCCATTTTTCAGGAGGGTCCTGAACATAAAGTAAAATCCCATTTTTCAGGAGGGTCCTGAACATAAAGTAAAATCTCATTTTTCAGGAGGATCCTGAACATAAAATCCCATTGTTTTAGGAGGTTCTTGAACATAAAGTAAAATCCCATTTTTCAGGAGGGTCCTGAACATAAATTAAAATCCTATTTTTCGGGAGGGTCTTGAACATAAGGTAAAATCCCATTTTTCAGGAGGGTCCTAAACAGAAAGTAAAATCCTATTTTTCAAGAGGGTCCTGAACAGAAAGTAAAATCCCATTTTTCAGGAGGGTCCTGAACGTAAAGTAAAATCCCATTTTTCAAGAGGGTCCTGAACATAAAGTAAAATCCCATTTTTTTCAGGAGGGTCCTGAACATAAAGTAAAATCCCCACGGATGTGGACTTCCGATAGTAGCTGAATTAGGTGAAGCGAATTTGCCCCTATTTTAACAAAGAAAATTTGTCAGTTAAAAACTTAGTGG
>NW_025845691.1:0-3372 GCF_002878395.1 Capsicum annuum | reverse complement strand
GTGTGTTCGTGCGGGAGTATGTCATGAAGAAGAAAAAATGAGTTCTGGAACCAGAAGAAAAAAAAGAATGGGTTCTTTCCCCTCTTCTTTGTGTATCTGTGAGAGGAAAAATCCAAAAAAAATGAAGAAGAAGAAGCTCCCTTTTTTTTTGTCTGTCTTCCAGTAAAAAATTGTGTGTAGATAAAAATAAATATCCCCCCCTTTTGCTTCCGTGATTGTGGGGGTATGTATGTGTGGTGAGGGTGGGGTCACGGGTAGGGGGCAGGGTAGGTGGGGTAGAGTGATGTGGGGGGTAGTGATAGGGTATGGGGTGGAGTGGTTTATTTTGATTGGGTAGGTTGTTAGGGTGTTAAAAGAATAAAAGTTTGTTAGGAATTTTGTTGAGAGTTATTTTTTTTTGTATTTTTTGTGGGATACAATCACGTGGGTGAGGGTACATGATATGATAAGGTAAAAATGAATAAAAATCGAACTTTTGAGGGGGGAAAAAATTACGTGTCTACACATGGGTGCAACAACATATTTGGAGAGTCAGAACAACATAGCCTAAAATAGAAAACAAGTAAAATCCAAAAGTAAAAAAAAAAGGCAACTCGGTGCACTAAAGCTCTCGCTACGCATAGCTTCTTCTGGGAAGGGCCAGATCGGACCACAAGGGTCTATTCTACATAGCCGTACCTTGGATTTCGTATCCAATAAATCCAGACCTGAAACTCCAGAGAGCACAGGACAACACCATATCAAGAAGCCACTATTCATCAGATCTCTGAGAAACTCAACCAATCTATTTAGTCCTATATCTAATTAATCTAGTAGAATATCACAGAGAATTTGCATTTTTAGTCATCCTGCAATAAAAGCACACTTCCAAATACTTAACAGACACCAAACTCAAAGCAGAATCAGTTATCAAAACTACATAATTCTTCCCAAAATGCAGTGCAAGATACCAAAGTCAGTAAACAAAATAGGGTGTATTATAAATAAAAAAAAGAATGGCATAATATATAAACAGGACCTTTAACTTGACACTAAATTATAACTATGCTATTTAACTTTACCAATATTCAAGTATGCCCTTTAACTATATTAAAGCTGAACAAAAAAACGCTCCAATTCTGCGACTTACATGCGTGAAACTCAATCGCTCCTATGTAGAATAGTAATCCACTCAGATGCTTCCCATGAACGCGGTCATCAATCGTTTTATGAATCCGACACAAGAATTTGATTTAGGTGAACACCTTGTTGCTGAAAATACACGTAAAAAAGTGAATCAACTCAACGATAGGTTAAATGAACTTGATAGAAGAGAAAAAATTGCAAAGGATAGAATGACTTCGTTAAGAGAAATGAACAAGACTAGAGAGAAAAGTCGTTGGGAGTCCATCGATCAGTTAAATGCAAATGATATAATGAAGTTCCAAGCTTGGTTAGACGTCGGAGAAGTTATGTTGAATGATCAATTACCTGAAGCTTCGTCCTCGTCGCAGTCTCCATCGGAAGATGCAGATATCTAGTTTATAAGTACTTCTTAAATAAATCGTATTCACGTAATATTATTTATCGAAGTCCTATACAACGAAGTGAATCTATATATAGATTCACTCTATTTAAGTATGCTTTCATTCTTCAGTTTTGTTATTTTGTTTCAATAATGGTACATATTATATGTTCTTTGTTCCCCAGTAATTTCAATTAATGATATTTGTGTTTATTAATGATCTTTATGTTTCTTAATTTCTATTAATTTCATTCTATCTTGTTACAATTCATATTAAAACTCAATTAAAAACATTTCATAATTTGACTATTTTACGAAAGATGCAAAAGTCACAGCCCAATTTTTATGTAAATTAAAAAAAATATTAAATAGGTATTACTTAAAAGAAATATTTAATTTAAAAACACATAAAAAGGGAATAAGAATTTAAGTGATTTTTTTGAAAATGTGTTACACATCTCAAAAAATGTATAAATATAATTGCCTTTGGATTTAAATAAAAAGGTATCATATTAATTTCTTGAAAGAGAGTTTTGAAAGTTGTTTTATGTGAAATTGATCAACGAAGCCTTAATTATTAATTTAATTCAACATGCTACTAATATATGAAAATGTTAAGAAAGAATAATTATCTAAGTAGTTAGAAAGAAATGAGTAAAACCTAGAATTTCATTTTTTTTAATTTTGATATAGGGTTTTTTTTCGGTCGATGATTGTTAAGTTTGTGAGGAATGCAAAGGATAGTGACGATTCGTTGTGTTTAGTTGAGACAAGGAGCGGTTTGGGTCTAGCGTAGTTAGGGTTTTAGGGTGCTGAGGGCGAGCTCTGATATGGTTATGCTTGAACAATGTTGTTGTGGGGAATGATCGTCGAGTGTTTGATGAACTAAAAATGGAGCTTAATGTTGTAGGGTTGAACGCAATGATGATAAGGTATGCTCAACAAGGGGAATATAAGAACGTGGTGGAGCTTTTCGGTTTGATAGAATGATGAGAATGGTACCGGATGAGTACAATTCTTTTAGCTATTTTGATGGCGTCTTATAATGTAGGTTTAGTTTAAGAGATTGAAATGTAGTTCAGGAGGATGAAGAGATTGATACAGTGTTTTTTTGCCGATGATTGTTAGGTTTAAGGAATGCAAAGACTATTGATGATTCATTGTGGTTTGGGATCTAGTGTGGTTAAGGGTTTTAGGGGCTTTGAGGGTGATCTCTGATATGGGTATGCTTGAACAATGTTGTTGTGGAGAATGTTCGTCGAGTGTTTGATGAACAAGAAGTAGAGCTTAATGTTGTAGGGTGGAACGCAATGATGGTAGGGTTTGGCCGACAAGAGGAATGTAACAATGTCGTTGAGCTTTTTAATTTGGTGGATCAAGACGGGGAATGGTGCCGGATGAGTTCAGATTTTTAGCTATTTTGTTGGCGTTTTACGATGTAGGTTTAGTTGAAGAGATTGAAATGTAGTTCAGGAGGATGAAGAGATATATATAGGTGTTTTTTCATCAATGATTGTTAGGTTTGCTGAGGAATGGAAAGACTATTGATGATTTGGTGTGTTTTATTGAGGGGAGTGGTTTAGGGTCTAGTGTGTTTAGGGTTTTAGGGGGGTTGAGAGTGATTTCTGATATGGGTATGCTTGAACAATGTTGTTGTGGAGAATGTTCGTCGAGTGTTTGATGAACAAGAAGTAGAGCTTAATGTTGTAGGCCGGAACGCAATGATGGTAGGGTTTGGTCGACAAGAGAAATGTAACAATGTCGTGGAGCTTTTCAATTTGGTGGATCAGTACGGAAAATGGTATCGGATGAGTTCAGATTTTTAGCTATTTTGATGGCGTTTTACAATGTAGGTTTAGTTGAAGAGA
>NW_025845690.1:0-1636 GCF_002878395.1 Capsicum annuum | reverse complement strand
TGGGTTGGGCAGCGCCTAACCAATTACCTATGCTTACTGTCTCTCATGAAAATGGGCATAACTTTTAGTTCGGGTATTGGATTAACGCGAAGTTGGTATCATTGGAAAGCTAATTTGATTCTCTACAATTTGGTGGGTCTATATCAGCGAAAATACCATATTAATATCAAGTTATACTTATTCAAAGATGACCCTTATAAAATCGAACACTAAAACTTGATGGATTCAAAAACTCTTAGCTTGTATTACCTTAAGTGACTCATATGAACATGCTTAATGGATCATAAGCTATCCTATCACTAGGATATTCATTGTAAGTCATGTACTCAAGTATGAATCACAGGATTAGAAACATGTGGGGTATTACAATATCTCCCCCTTGGAAATATTCATCCTCAAATGAGAATTTACTAAGAAGGGATACAAGTTAATAGAACCTAAACAGAACATGAAGAACTGAAACTTGATCTCATGACTGACATGCTAAACATACTGAACTCATGCATATCTGTTGCATGGACAACTGATACATGAATGCATGACTGAGTATGAAATGGTTAATAGGTACCAAGTTTATACTGGAAACATAAACATGAAGCTTAATAAGCTTAAGGAGAACTGTTACCTTGAGCTTGATCTGAATTGGCATGGAAGAGGTGAGGATACTTGGTACGCATATCTGCTTCTGCTTCCCAAATAGCTCCCTCATGAGACTGATTTTGCTAAAGAACCTTGACTAGAGAGACTTCTTTGTTCCTCAATCTACGAGTCTGATAATCTACGATTTTGACTGGAATCTCTTCATAAGAGAGGTTGTTCTGAATGTCGATGCTCTGAATAGGGACAACAACTGATGGGTCACCTATGCACTTCTTTAGCAAAGAGACATGGAAGACTAGATGGACTGAGGCTAGATTTGAAGGCAACTCAAGCTCATAAGCTACCTTGCCGAAGCAACAAAGAACTTTGAAGGGACCGACATACCGGGGACTGAGTTTCCCTTTCTTGCCTAACCTCTTCACTCCTTTCATGGGAGAGATCTTAAGATAGACATAGTCATTGACCTCAAACTCGAGATCCTTTCTACGAACATCTTCATAGGACTTCTGTCGGCTCTGAGCAGCCCAAAGTCTCTCTGTGATCAACTGAACTTTCTCTAAGGCGTCGAATACTAAGTTAGGACCTATGACTGAGGCCTCACTAACTTCAAACCAACCAACCAGAGATCTATATCTCCTACCATAGAGAGCTTTAAACGGAACCATCTGAATACTAGAATGGTAGCTATTGTTGTATGAAAACTCAATCAAAGGCAAGTGGTCGTCCCAACTTTTCTTGAAGTCAATTGCACATGCCCTTAGCATATCTTGAAGAGTCTGAATGGTCCTCTCTGCTTGACCATTTGTCTGAGGATGAAATGCTGTGCTGAGATAGACTTGGGTACCAAGACCCTTTTGGAATGCTTTCCAAAAGTGAGAAGTGAACTAGGTACCTCTGTCTGATATGATAAATAGTGGAACACCATGTAATTTGACTAACTCCCTGATATAGAGTTAGGCATAATCCTCAGTGGAATAAGAAGTACTAACAGGAAGGAAATGAGCTGACTTGGTCATTCTATCTATAATGACCCACA
>NW_025845689.1:0-1136 GCF_002878395.1 Capsicum annuum | reverse complement strand
CTGAAAAAATTTTTGAAGATCAAATCTCTAACATTCTAGGACACTGAGTATGAGGATGCATTTAAGTTTATTATTAATTTCTATGACAAGTTACATAAGATGGGGATTGTGAAGCAACATAAAGTTGCATTAATGATGTTTCATATGGAGAAGGATGCTAAGCAATGGTGGAGAGCATATGTTAAATGTTAGTCACCAATTTCTCCTCAATTAACTTTTAAGTAGTTCCACACTTTGTTCTTAGATAAATATATGCCATAGTCCCTCTGCGGCCACAAGAAATATAAGTTTAAATAATAACATTTAGGTATATTTTGCATATATCACTTCAGTAGGGAAAGGGTTCAATGAAGTTTCTGACTAAGTGAAGAAAACTACATGAAGAAGTTTGAGGGGGTTACCTAAGAGGGTTTAGCTAAGATGTTAGCTAAGAAATATCAAAATATTAGGAATATCAGTAGTATTACTCTAAAGGCCATAATGAGTAGTCTTATTTAGACTGACCTATTCAGTCAACTTTGCTATTTTCTACTGTGGTTCTAATTAAGGGTTCTTCTTAGACACAGGTTTTTAAAGGCTAAGCAGATTCTTACTCTTCTATAGGTATGACTTCTCTCAAGTGGGAATGTTACTAATATATTGTGGTTGGTGTAACGCCTCGAAATAGGGTCCCGAGACATCACATAGTGCTTAGGGGCATAAGTAACCCTAAGCTAACCCTTCTACTGGCATAACTTATAAGCAACTGAATAAAATGCTCAGGTCTACATAAGATCAGCGGAAACATAGAACTCATCTGAACTTGATCAATAAAAATATGAACTTTACAAAGTTACAACTCTACTTTTAAAAATGAAACCAAAATAGAATACATCAACTTCTGCTGACTATATATGAAGCCTCTACTAGTATTGTCTCGAGATAGTCTGGTCATGAATCCTAACTATCCAATCTCAATATGACTAAAGTAAGAAAAATACAACACTTCTCGAAATGTATAACTGACTCAAGCCCTCGAATCAAAAGGACTCATCACCTACTGACTGGAAGCTGCAAACAGACTGAATACAATATCTGAACTATAACTTGTACCTACATTATAAGGCACTGTAGCATATAGAAATATATGGGGATCA
>NW_025845688.1:0-2184 GCF_002878395.1 Capsicum annuum | reverse complement strand
TCATGTAGTTGGTTGTGAAAATATATTATGTGGTTGGTTGTGGAAATGCTCATTGTGATTGATTGTGAGCATTATATCTTCATATCATACTCATTTATGAAACATTGGTATCACCATGACAATATCTGAGAAACACTGACAACACCTGATAATACCTTTCCAAGGGATGTGCCGAAAAGAAGATATGATATATGTGGATTGTATATGGGTTGACGAACCCCCATGGGTCCTGCATTGGGAGGGTTGCCTCTGAGGTATATACGAGGATTGTGCGACGATCCCAAAGATTGTGCGATGACCTCAAGCATCATCATTATCATCATCATCATATACATTGTACTTACTTTATTGTGTTTATTGTGTTGTATTGCCATATTGACTTGCCATTTATGTAATTGTCTTATCTTCTTTTACTTGTGTTCAATGATCTTGTATATGCATGTTCCCTCTTGTTCTACTTATATGTGATATAATGCATACATGTGTTCTATCTTGTTGTGATGTTGCAATATATGTGATATACTAGAACTGTTAGTACAAGCGGTGTGGGCTACCGATTTGGGACATTTTTTGATTGTAGGTGACGTGCCCTTAGTGTATATTTTGTATGCTTTATTTACTACGTGGTTTGGTCATCTTATGATACCTATTGAGTACAAGTAGACCGTACTCATGCCTATTATGCTTTTTTGGTGCAGGTCCTAGCTCGACTGCGTCTCGGCTTGCTTGACTCAGGTGATTTTTGGAGTTTCCAAGGTGGCGATTGAACATTCATGCTTTCGAAGTTCACCTCTATCTTTCTATAGTAGTTATGTCTTAATTAGTATTCAGAGACAAATATTATTCCTTTGTGGATATTTTTCTGATGTATTTGACCCTTGGATTGTTGTGATGCCCCAGAAAATTTTTTTGTTAAGATCTCGGAAGAAAATGTGTTGAATCTGTACTTTATCATGATTAATAATTTTTATGTGTGGAATTTCTAGATATGCAACCTATCATCGCGTAGATCATCGAATAAGCTTTCCAACGATATGTGGATCAACCAAAACGGACACTCAAGCGATGAGTTATGATCATTCCGATCTAACCGTGAATAGTGGTGAACAGTAAATGTGCAGGAAAAAATTCTGAGGCCAGGCAAATTTTAGGGTCAACTTCAAACAACCATAAATCCTTGTACATAATGATCTGGGTGAGCTACTATATATCAACAGAAATCTCTGAAAGTCCTCTTTTCAATGAAATTGGTTTCATCCAATTTGGCCATCGGAGAAAAAAGTTATTATCGATCTACTTCAGCTTATCAATACAGTCCACCAAAGGACAGATTGATATTATTTAATTTTTAAGGGTATTTTGGTCATTCCCACTCCAATCCATCAGAGTAAACCATGGATTTAAGTCCATTAAGAGCATTCAATAGCTCATTTTTCTCCAAAATTTCCTAAGGCTCAAACCCCAACCCTATTACTCCAAATTTCATCCTTCTATGTCTCTAGATTGAACCGTAGAAATTTTAAATTGATTTGGGATTCGAGTTGATCATGTTAAGGTCTTCGAGAAGCACCCTTTATTTTTGTAAATAAAGTTCCGGAGTCGGAAGTTCATATGCATCTTCCATTTTTAGGTATGTGGGGCTTTGAACAAGATTATCCTTTCGATCTTGTGCCCGATATTTTTGTTGAATTACATTGACATGAGATTTACATGTTTTACCATGAATTGGAAATATGGTTTTATATCTTATATTATTGTCCATGAGCTATGGGATTATGTCATCCGATATATGTATGATGTTGAGATGGAATTATGTCCAAAAAGTATTTGATTATGAGAGTATGATGAATTAATTTGTTAAGCCTTGATTTATTCTATCATTCCACTATTTCCTTATTATGAATTTATAATTGATATTGGAAATTCTATATCCCTACATGGGTTGATGTCTCAAGTACCTTTAAATGAGAGTTGGATTGCAAATTGAGAAATGTTGATATTGAAGTTGCAATGAGTCTTGGTATTTCTCAGATGGTTTTGATGAGTTAAATTGTTAAAAATAATATGTATTGAGTCTTCATATCCTTATCCAAATGTCGAGTCAGTTATGGTTCAATGCATTGATACCTTGATGATGTTGAGGAAGATTAAAATGTTTTGAGCTAAAATGTGTTGAGTTAGGAA
>NW_025845687.1:0-1198 GCF_002878395.1 Capsicum annuum | reverse complement strand
GAAAGCGTTGAGGCTCAAGATGGTGTATGCTTATTTTAAGCTAAGTGCTAATGTGAAGTAAGATTGAGATTAAGATTTCATGTATATTGTGGTTAGTTGAAGTTTTATGTGGTTATCTTGAGGGATTGTGGTGTACATCTTTCAGATTCTGGAAGCTAGTTAGGCTTCAATTCGTAAACTTCTACTAAATGATCTTTATTTTTCAAGTATTCCAGCTCAGTCAATCAGAATTGTATAGTGTACCTTCTCATTTATCATTCATCATGTTATCCAAGGATCTTAGGAATGAGATCATTTCCATACGGAGTATCTCAATAGTTACGAGTATACCTCTGTTTGTGCGTCATGCATATGAGCTAATTCATAGGTGCCCCGTGCACAGTCTTAGTGACCCTATGAAATAAGTGTTGTAGAGGAACATAGAGTCCCAAGGGGGAGATACCCCGTGACTTCTTAAAGCTTCTGTGTTTTAAACACATCTAGTTCATGCTCAAGTTCTCATTACGACCCTTGAATTGGCTATTGTTGCATACGCATTCATACATTCCAGAGTCAGTTTAGCTAGATATTTATGCGTCAGATATGCATGTTCAGTATGAGGACTAGGAAATTGTAATTCCAATCGTGCTGATATGTATCAGATGTTCGCGTCCCTTAAGAAGGTCAGTTGATCAGTGCTTTTATCCTATCAAGCGACATTCGAGGACGAATGTTTCCAAGGGAGATATAATGTAATACCCCGAAAAATTTTCTTCGTAAAGATTTTGTGAGAAAAGTATCTAGTTCTACGCTTTAGAGCGATCCATAAATTTTCTGTGTAGTATTTCTAAGATGTTAAGCTACCATTGCATAGAGTATCGAATAAGATTTCAAACGATATGTAGATCATCAAAAACAGACACTCGAGCGATGAGTTACGACCATTCCAATCGAATTGTGAACAGTAAAGCGTGCAGGAAAAAAAGTACTGAGGCCTGGTGTATTTTTGCTCCAACTTTGAACGATCATAACTCCTTGTAATAATAATCTGGGTGATCTACTATATATCAACGGAAAGCTCTGCGAGTCCTCTTTCCAATGAAATTGGTTTCATCCAATTTGTCTATCGAAGCAAAAAGTTATGGTCGATCTACTTCAGCCTATCAAAAGTGAATTTTTGGGTCAATTTCAAACGATCATAACTCCTCGTACACAATGA
>NW_025845686.1:94701-105132 GCF_002878395.1 Capsicum annuum | reverse complement strand
CTTACAGTGATAGAGAAATAATGGAGATGGAAGCTGAATCTGCATTCACTGAAATAGAAGAACAATGTAACTCATTTGTTAAGATGAAAGACGAGGTGAAAAATACACCATAGAAGACGATTGAAGTGAAGAAGATAGAGAGCTTTAGTAGTATTTTCATGGCGTGTATCTTTATAATGTGTATTGCTATATGGTTCAAAATAGCACGTTGAAGTATTTTGTGCAGTGCTGTAATATGAATTTATCGTTGGTAGTGTTTCTTTTATGGTGGTTTGAACTTGATTTTGTTGAATGAAATCTCCTATTTAAAACTGATTGTTGGTTTTGAGTACTTGTTTGTTTTACTCGTTTTGTTGAACTAAATTAATTATTCCAAAATTGATAGAAACATCAGATAGCACCACAAAGGATAGATACAAATTATAGAAATATTCAATACAATAGAACAAAATCAGTGTATAACGTTTGAGATGCGACTTAAACTTTCAAGTGCAACATATAATACAAAATTACTGCACAAATGTCTGAGATGCAACTTTCAAGTGCATTATAGAAACTTCACAAAAAATGACCTTGTCAAAATAACGTACCCCAATTTACAATACAACATCAGTTTTAGTGTAAAAAACTATCAACATTTTAAAACTACTTCCATTGTGGCTTGGATTGTGATGAAACCATTTTCTGTCTTTTGTTCATTCTCATCTCATCTCTCATCACTTCAAGCTTGTTTCCAGTCATTGTTTTTTTGCCCCTCCACCTTACTCCTATTTTTGTTTTGTAACCAAGGTCCTTAGTAATATCAATAGATCTTATAGGCTGTGCAGAACCAGCATGTAGTATCATACTACTTGGCAACCCAGGCTGCAGACAAAGAAAGAAAGAAAATTATACACATATAAACGTCTAAAAATAAATTAAACTTAAATTAAATCAATTAGCACTTACATTATATGTTGTGAAACCATTTTCAGCAATCAAAACACCCATTCCAACTGTCTTTGGCCTTTCACCAGTTGAAGCATGTGGATTGGTGGAGCATGAACATGTGAAACAGGTGGATTTGTTGGAGCATAAACAGATGAAGCAGGTGGTTTTGGTGAAGCATGAGTAGGGTAACTGGTTGGATTTTCAAACCACTCATGCAAAGGTGTCCTCCTTCCCACTCCTATGTGTAACGCCCCGAGTCTGCACCCCAGACGTCACACAATACTCATAATTCCAAAGGACCACAAGCTAACCCATGACTGGTACCAGCTGCAATCACTGAATAATAATAACTTTGTAATAATGCAAAAATTAGGCTGAATCTGCCATAAGGTTCATAACTAAAATCAATCACTAAATACTGATAAATATATGCTCAAAAATAAACAACTATCTGAAATAATCTAGTCTGAAGAGCCTCTAATTGAACTATCTAAATATGGAGTTAATGGAACATACCCTAACTAACTCCGACTACTGAAGTACTGATAACTGAAATAATACTCTGTCCTCGAACTATGAGGACTCACCACTAAATTTGCTGCTGATAATCTGGGCTGCTAGGTACAGTCAGGAGTCCGTGCGCCTGAACCTATAATATAAGATATCATAGTGCAAAGAAAGGTATGCATCAGTACTTTGAATGTACTGGTATGCTAGGTGAGGTAAGGCTAAATATAGGGGTTCATATGCATGAATAGTAACTGGCTGAGAAATCATGAATATAACTGAGTGCGAGTACATGTATATCCGAAACTGCTGTGAATTACTGATTATACAATGCTATGTATATAACTACGTATACTATAACTGAGGTCATATTTAATACTGGATAATGAGTTTTGAAAACTAAATGACTGATATCTGAGTTTACTGATATTGTATTACTATTAACTAAGTGACTATTTTTGACAGTCCCGATTTTGTAGAACTGAACTGAGTTCTAAACTGAGTTGGGCGACTGTATCTGACAATCCTGATTCTGATACTGAACTGAGGTTTTATACTGAGTATGAAACTGAAACTGAAATCGTGGGAGTGTTCATCTAAATGACATACCCCGATTATGAATTGAGTTGGGGTCCAACCCGTGACCTCAATTAGAAGGGTGTTAGCACATTGCCAAAGGATACTAACAATGGATATTAGTTAACCCTCTATGGAAGGAAGCCCTTTCGTCAACCATCGCTGGCAGGAAAACTCGTACAAGATGTATCAACCCTAGACTGGCAGGAAGATATCTCAACCTACGGTGGCTACGTAGTTCTGTAACACAAGGACTGCTACAAAGAGGCAAACCCTTTTTACTGACAGAAATGCCCCCATCCCTGGGTTCGCTCGGTGCCGATTCCTACTTCCAACTAAATAGACACTAAACTAATTTCTAGACTGTACTAGGCTTGACTGAACTGTTACTGATCGTGCTGTCTAACTGAACTAGACTGAGTTCACTAAGTTCTGTTAACTGACTAAATATACTGAGTTCTGTTACTTACTAAGTATACTATACGTGACATCACTGAGACTATCCTGAAACTACTCTAAATTTAGGTAGCAGCTAGATTGTCGGGTATTAGATACCCCCAAGGACTCGATAGCATAGATAGTTAAAACATAGCACAATCTTGAAAATATGATAACTAGTCACTTTGTCATAATTCATTCATTGAGGTATTTTAGCAAACACTTGCATGGCATGAACTTGTACACATACTATTATGTCATGATTCACTATTCAACTCTCATGAACATTATATCAAACACTTGGGGGCATAGTTTATGCACATAATACTAGTCAGCATGCAAACATCATGATCATAATTCCAAACTTAAAAATTCAAGGGTTTCCAAAATGAAACTATATAAAACTACACACATGCTATTTAATTCACATAAATTTTGTAACTAATCATGGATTAGAACCCAAATAAAATCATAATCATGAATATAATTTAAATCAACATAGAATTCATGAAAGCAATCATCTTGAAATTTTAAAAGAGGTTCTTGAACTCCAAGGGTGGAAGGAAACCCTTGGATGAACACCTAACATACCTTGGTAAGTAAATTTGTGAAGATTGATGGTGTGTTCTTGAAGATTGATCTTGAAATTTGAATGCCCTAGGGTTTGTTCTTGAGTAAATTTGAGAGAGAATGAGATATTTTGCCTTTAGAGTAGGTTAATCTTGTGTTTTTGGGGCTGATTAAGGATGGAAAAATGACCCTAATACCCCTCTAGACATGGAGTTTTAATGACTGAAAACGTGTCTAGTGATGCAGTGAGCGATGCATCGCGTCGATGGAATCAACACGATGACCAATGCACCGCATTGAGTTCATGTTGGTTCGCGTCGACCCACTATTTTGGTCACTTGAACATGATTCAAACGAGGTCTAAAAAATCCAAAACTCACCCGAAGTAACCTATTGACACACCTGATCATGATTCAATCCAAAGATCAACATTTTAAGGTCATAAGCGTCGTGAAATAAGATCGCAAACTTATGAAGGCTAAAATAAATTCTAAGTATCAACACTTAGCTGAAATTTCTAAGTTTGGGACCTCTTTCCCTGCTCTAAAGGACTGAGTTAATCTTAGAACTTTGCGGGGTCTTACAATATCTCCCTCTTGGGAACATTCATCTTTGAATGAGACTGACTAAACTGAGAATACTGATAGATTGAATTTACATACTGATTATGCACAACTGAAACATGATTTCATGACTGAATCTACTAATATACTGAACTATCATACTAACTTGCATAACTGAAGCATAACTGAGTTCTGAAGACATGCCACATGACATAGCTATTTCATGAAGGTATGCATGATATGAGAATGCTATGCAACTAAACCAATACAGAGTTATAAAGGTAATCTGAGCATAGAACTGAGTAAATTCAAGGAAAACTGTTACCTTGATCTGAGTCTGAGTTTGCAAAGAAGAGATGAGGATACTTGGTCCGCATCTCTGCTTCTGTTTCTTAAGTAACTCCCTCAACGGATTGATTCTGCCAAAAAACTTTGACTAGAGGAACCTCTTTGTTCCTTAGTTTGCAAACCTGAAAATCAAGAATTTCGACTGGGATTTCCTCATAAGAGAGGCTGTTCTGGACATCAATGCCCTCTATTAGGACTACAACTGTTGGTTCACCTATGCACGTCTTTAGCAATAAGACATAAAATACTGGGTGCATTAAAGCTAAGTTTGAAGGCAACTCAAGATCGTAAGCTACCTTTTTTAAACGACTAAGAATTCGGTAAGGACTGATATATCGGGGACTGAGTTTTTCCTTCTTACCAAACCTCTTCACTCCTTTCATAGAAGAGATTTTCAAATACACAAAGTCACCAATCTCAAACTCGAGATCCTTTCTTCATACATTGGATTATGATTTTTGTCGACTCTGAGCTGTCTTGAGCCTTTCCCTGATCAATTGAGCTTTTTCTAAGGCATCAAATACCAAGTTAGGCCCTACCACTGCATCCTTACCCACTTCAAACCAACCAATGAGGGATCTACATCTCCTCTCATTGAGTGCCTCAAACGGAACCATCTGAATGCTGGAATGATAACTGTTATTATATGCGAACTCAATCAAAGACAAATGGTCATCCTAACTACCGTTAAATTCAATGACGCACACTCTTAACATATCTTCTAGAGTCTGAATGGTCCTTTCTGCTTGACCATCTGTCTGAGGGTGAAAGGCTGTACTAAGGTAAACTTGGGTACCAAGACCTTTTTGGAAGGCTTTCCAGAAATGTGAAGAGAACTGCATATCTTTATTTAAAATGATGGACAATAGAATTTTGTGTAATCTGATTAACTCTCTAACATAAAGCTTGGCATAATCCTCGGCTGAATAAGAGGTATGAACTGGCAAGAAGTGAGCTTATTTGGTCATCTTGTCTACTATGACCCAAATCGAATAATGTTGATGGCGAGTAGGGGGTAAACCCATCACAAAATCCATGTTCACCTCCACCCACTTTCACGTGGGAATACTGATCTCCTGCATTGGTCCACTAGGCTTCTGATGCTTAATCTTAACCTGCTGACATATAGCGTACTTAGCCATAAACTCTGCAATGTCTCTCTTCATCCCACTCCACCAATAGACCTTCCACAAATTGCAGTACATCTTAGTGGCCCCAGGTGAATTGAGTAATGTTTTCCATGCACCTCTGCAAGAATTCTTTATCTCACGTCATCCACACATAGCACACATAGACGACCCTGGCAATACAACACACCATCTCTCTCTTGGGAGAAAACCTCTACTTTTTTATCTCTAACTGACTCCTTTAGTTTAACTAAACTGGGATCTCTGTCTTGCTTTTCTTTCACTTTGGAACCCAGAGATGATTCCAAACTATTCTGTACCCATACGCTACCCTCTGTTGAATCAACTAAGTAGACACTTAGTCGGCCAAGCTGATGAACTTCCTGAACTAACTTTTTCTTACCATCCTTCACGTCAACAACACTACCCATAGACATCATACTGAGAGAATCAACCACTACATTGGCCTTGCCCGGATGATACAAAATATTCATGTCATAGTTTTTCAATAACTTTAACCACCTCCTTTGATGCAGGTTCAGGTCTTTCAGAGAAAACACATACTGAAGGCTTTTATGGTCTGTAAACACATTCACATATACCCTTTACAAATAATGCCTCTAAATCTTTAAGGCAAACACAACAACTGCTAACTCAAGATCATGAGTGGGGTAATTCTTTTCAAAGAGCTTAAGCTTTCTAGAGGCATAGACTATGACCTTACCTCTCTGCATCAAAACACACCCCAAACCAACTCTGGAAGCATCACAATATACAATAAATCCATTTGAGCCATCTGGTAAGGTCAAAATTGAGGCTGTAATGAGTTGAGTCTTTAACTCTTGAAAACTCTTCTCACAAGAATCTGACCACTGAAACTTGACTTTCTTCTAAGTCAATCTGGATATGGTGGATACAATGGATGAAAATCCTTCAACAAACCATCGATAATAGCTAGCTAAACCCAAAAAACTCCTAATATCTGATAGAGAGATGGGTCTGGGCCAGTTTCTCACTGGTTTGATCTTTTGAGAATCAACTCTAATGCCATCACTAAAAACTATATAACCAAGAAAAGCTACTGACCTTAGCCAAAATTTGCACTTACTGAATTTGGCGAATAACTGATGGGCTCTGAGAGTTTGTAATACTATTTTAAGATGGTTTGTATGATCATGTTCATTGCAGAAGTAGACAAGAATGTCATCAATGAAGACTATGGTGAACATTTCCAATTACTTCTTGAACACACGATTAATCAAGTCTATGAAAACTGTTGGAGCATTGGTAAGACTAAATGACATGACTAGGAATTCGAAGTGACCATATCGAGTTCTGAAAGCTGTTTTCAGAATGTCATATTCTCTAACTCTAAAATAATAATAGATTGATCTGAGGTCTATCTTAGAAAAGTAACTGGCACCCTGAAGTTGGTCAAACAAGTCATTGATTCTGGGAAGTGGATACTTGTTCTTGATTGCGACTTTGTTATATTGACGATAGTCTATACATATTCTAAGAGAACCATCTTTCTTACGCATGAATAGAACTGGTGCATCCCACGGGGAGCTACTAGGCCTGATGAATCTCTTATCTAGGAGATCCTTCAACTGTTCCTTTAATTTTTTGAGTTCTGTTGGGGACATTCTGTATGGTGGGATAGAGATAGGCTGAATATCGGGAAGAAGGTTTATTCCGAAGTTAATTTCCCACTCGGAAGGGACTCCAGGAATATCTTCAAGAAATACATATGGGAATTCACATACTATTGGAACTGACTCAAGATTAGAGGTATCTAAACTAGAGTCTTTAACTTAAATAAGATAATAGACACACCACTTAGATATCATTTTTCTTTCCCTTAGGTCGGAAATAAGTTAATCTCTAAGTGCTGAAGTACTACCCCTTCACTCAAGGACAGGTTCATTCAAAGACTGAAAATGGACAACTCTGTTTCTGCAATCAACTGAAGCATAGCATGAATGAAGCCAGTCCATGTTGAGAATGATATCAAAATCTGTCATCTCTAATTTTATTAAGTCTGCTGATGTGACTTTCTGAGATACCATAACCGGATAGTTCCTGTATACCTGTCGGACTATGATAGATTTACCCATAAGGGTAGAGACTGAGAAGGGCTCTACTAATATTTTGGGACGGACGCTGAATTCAATAGCTATATAAGGAGTTACAAAAAACAAAGAAGCTCCTGGATCTAGCAAGGCATAAACGTGCAAATGATAAACTTTTAATGTACCAATGACCACATCATGAGAACTTTCCTAATCCTGTCGGGATTGAAGTGCATAGAGCCTATTTGGGTGTTGCCCACTAGTGGCACTGGAAGCGGCACCCTGCTAGTTTGGGCAATCGAACTGAGCTGAAGGACGATTATACTGACTCTGTGAACCCACCTAAGGACACTCTCTGACCCTATGACCTAGCTTTCCATATCCAAAATACACATCACTGCCAACCCGGTAGATACCTTGGTGGTCTCTGCCACACTTCTGGCAAAGAGGATTTATTCGGGCACGGCTAACACTACCTTGAGGTTTAGGGCCTGGTGCCCTATCTTTATTGTTGTCTCTGAATTTTGGAACTGGAGCACTAAATGAGGAAGGATCTAGAACTAAAAAATTTGGGCAAAACTGAGAACGATTTCCACTCTCTGACTTAGGCTAAGTGAAGTTGAAGCTACCTGTTCTAGCTCTCTTATTTTCCCTCTCCTTCTTCTTATTCTTAGCCTCCTCTATCTGTTGAGCATGGACCATGAGCCTGGATATATCCATCTTCTTAATCAGCATTGTGGTCCTACACTCCTTGACCACACTGTTAGACACCCTAGACACAAACTTACTCATCTTAGATCTGCTATCTACTATCACATAAGGGGCATATCTGGCTAACTGAGTAAACTTGAGAGAATACTCTTTCATTGTCATGTTGCCCAGCTTTAGATTAATGAACTCCAAAACCTTCGCTTTTCTTAACTCCAGTGGGAAGGACCTATCCAGAAAAACAACAGCAAACTCCTCCTATTCTACGGGCCCTGCATTTGTGACCCTCTCTGCCTTCCACTACTTAAATGATGAGTGAGACACATCCTGCAACTGATATACGACCAACTCAGCACTCTCACTTATAGTAACTCCTATAATATCTGTGACTTTCTGTACCTGATCAAGGAATTCTTGTGGATCATCATCTGCATTAGACCCGATAAATGATGGAGGGTTTATTCAGGTGAAGTCCTAAATTCTAGCTACAGAAGTATTGGCTGTTGGGTTGGCTGGAATGACAGCTGGGCATTCTTTCTAGGCTGCCACCAAAATAAGCTAGAGTGGTTAAATCTGCTCTGAATTATGTGTGAAAGACATGCCCGTCCAGGGGATCTGCCTGAATGGGCGGAGGAGCTGCCTGGTTTTTTGTTCTCCTTTTTGGGAGGCATATTCTGTAAATAGAAGGGAAAAAAATTAGACTGGGAGTTTAACCTGAGCTCATACTCACTAGCACGATATGAATATTGAAAGAAGGGAAACTTTTTCTATAATGCCTCATAGCCTCTTGTTCATAAGTGTGGCACGCTACACACCTATGTACAAGACTCTACTTGATATGGTTTTTAGAATTCCTAGGGATCTGTTGAAATTTAGGCTCTGATACCAAGTTTGTAATGCCCAGAGTCTGCACCTCACATCACACGGTGCTCATAATCCCGAAGGACCACAAGCTAACCCATGACTGGTACCTGCTGAAATCACTGAATAATAATAACTCTGTAATAATGCAAAAATTAGGCTGAATCTACCACAAGGTTCATAACTAAAATCAACTACTGTATTCTGATAAATAGATATTGAAAACTGAACAATTGTCTGAAATAATCTAGTCTAAAGAGCCTCTAACTGAACTATCTGAATATGGAGTTGATGGGATATGCCCCCAACTAACTCCGACTACTGTAAGTACTGATAACTAAAATAATACTTTGTCCTCAAAGTATAAGGACTCACTACTAAATTTGTTGCTGATAATCTGGGCTGCTAGGTATAGTCAGGAGCTCGTGCGTCTGAACCTATGATATAAGACATCATAGTGCAAAGAAAGGTATGTGTTAGTACTTTGAATATACTGGTATGCTAGGTGAGGTAAGGCTGAATGCAGGAGTTTATATGCATGAACAGTAACTGGTTGAGAAATCATGAATATAACTGAGTATGAGTACATGTATATCCGAAACTGCTGTGAATTACTAATTATACAATGCTATGTACATAATTACGTATACTGTAACTGAGATCAGATTTAATACTAGATAATGAGTTTTGAAAACTGAATGACTGATATCTAAGTTTACTTATACTTTATTACTGTTAACTGAGTGATTATTTTTAACAGTCCTAATTCTGTAGAACTGAACTGAGTTCTTAGCTAAGTTGGGTGATTGTATCTGACAGTCTTGATTCTGATACTGAACTAAGGTTTTATACTAAGTCTGAAACTGAAAATGTAGGAGTGTTTATCTAATCGACATGCCCCGATTATAAACTGAGTTGGGGTCTAACTTATGACCCCAGTTGGAAGGGTGTTAGCACCTTGCCAAGGGATACTAACAATGGCTATGAGTTAACCCTCCCTGGTAGGAAGCCCTTTCGTCAACCCTCGCTGGCAGGAAAAATTGTATGAGATGTATCAACCCTAGACTGGCAGGAAGATATCTCAACCTATGCTGGCTATGTAGTTCTGTAATGCAGGGACTGCTACTAAGAGTCAAACCCTTTTTACTGATAGGAATGCCCCTATCCCTGGGTTCGCTCGATGCTGATTCCTACTCCCAACTGAATAGATACTGAACTAATTTCTAGACTGTACTAGGCTTGACTAAATTATTACTGATTGTGCTGTCTAACTGAACTGGACTGAGTTCTGTTAACTGACTGAATATACTGAGTTCTATTACTGATTGAGTATACTTTACGTGACATCAATGAGACTATCCTAAAACTACTGTAAATCTAGGTAGCATCTAGATTATCGGGTATTAGATACCCCCAGGACTCGATAACATAGATAGTAAGAACATAGCATAATCTTGAAAACATGATAACTAGTCACTTTGTCATAATTCATTCATTGAGGCATTTTAGCAAACACTTGCATGACATGAACTTGTACACATACTATTATGTCATGATTCACTATTCAACTCTCATGAACATTATATCAAACACTTGGGGCATTGTTTATGCACATAATACTAGTCAACATGCAAGCATCATGATTACAATTCCAAACTTACAAATTCAAGGGTTTCCAACATGAAACTACACACATGCTATTTAATTCACATGAATTTTGTAACTAATCAT
>NW_025845686.1:73121-91701 GCF_002878395.1 Capsicum annuum | reverse complement strand
CAGGCCTATCCCCAGCAACTTTAACTTTTAAACTTTTATCAACAATTTTTGTCTTTTCAAATCCCAGATTTGGACCAACTTCACCAACAGGAACTTCTGTAGGGTCTTTAGGAATTCTTTCTCTTCTCTTCCTCATTTGGTATGTCCTCCTTTCAGCCCTTAAGTTTATGTCCTCCTCATGTACATCACTTTCAAATTCAGCATTATCTTCAATAAATAGATCTTTATGGTCTGAATCTGAATTGTTTTTAGTTGAGAGGTCAGAAGCATCAATATTTGTAGCCTCAACAGTAGTTGCAGCCTCACCACCAGCTGCAACAACACCAGCAGATGAAGCCTCACTAGCAGATGCAACAACAATATTAGCTGCTGGTTGAGCAGGTGCATCCTCATTTTCAAGCTCAACATATGAAGCAGTAGTTAGTGCTTTATTAAAATGACCACCCTCAACCCCCTTTTCAGTAACCCTACCCCCTTCATGGACCCCCTTTTCCCCTTCTTTATTAAAAGCAACAAAAGATTCCTCATTGGTACTAGTGTATTCCATCAAATAAATGGTACTATCAACTTGATCAACCATGTGACAAATGTACACCTCAACAATATCCCCATTTTCAAAAGATTGTAAAAGTTAAAAAATTTCCTCATTACTTTGAAAAGATAACAGAAGGTCCTTTTTAGGTGGCCTTAGATAAAATGGGCACCTTGTTGTAGCATACCCTAACTCTTTTAAAAGCTAGTTAGCTCAAAATAAGATAACTTATCCCCATCCACATCAAAAATATCTGTGAATTCACCACCCTCATATTTTGGTTTTTGACTTTTAGTAGTCAAAACTCCACCATGATAATATCTTAGGGTTATATATGTAAAATCACCCATTCCTGAAATTTAGTCACCTTAACAATAAGTTACAATTGGGAAAAATTTGATTATTCAAACATGCAGTAATCAGTCACACTAGAAGAGTCAATTTAGATTACAAAAAAACCTTAACTTATTAATAAAATAAGAGCAATTTAGACTAGCAAAAAACCCCAATTTTGACAAACTATGAAACTTCAGACTTGTTGAACAATAACCCTAAAGAAATTGTCATAAAGTTTTAATTTTTTAAGTTTAGCCGTCACAAAAAACAAAGCTAACCTTCATGACTTGTTCAACAACAACACTCTAATAGCTCCACGATACGAAATCACACCTCGAGGAACACCAGAACAGTTGTTATTATTGACCTTGCAAGCAATTTTTTTAAAGAGTAGCCAAAGTGAGAAATGAGGATGAAGAGTGAAAGAGATCATTAAAAATATCTGAAATGTGTAAGTATAGAGAGGAAAGGTTACTTTTTGTTTGATAATTATTTATCTTTTATTACATTTTTGGATAATTAGAAGTTAAAACAAAAATTAAATGGAATAATTATTTATTTAAACGGCGTGTGTCCACCGCTATTTGGTTGACTGACTAAGTCATATAAGTGGGCAGATATATGCCATTAAAATACAAAAAAAAGAGTCTAGGGGGGTAATAGGACCCCCGGAAAGTTAAGTATGCTCAACTGGAAATCCAGTCAAAGTTCAGGTATGTTTTTAAGTATTTTCCCTATTTTAAAATATATTTTCACAATATTTGAATTTTTGAAAAGCACCTCAAGAGGTGTTTCCACTATTTTTGAATTCACCTTTCCACATTTTAATTTATTTTTTAAGAAAATTTAATTTTTTATTTTCATAAAATAACTCAACTTTTACAAAAATCTAATATTTTAAAAGTTTATTTTCACTTTTAATATATCTTGAACTTCAAAAATACCCTATTTTTCAAATACTATTGTCAAACACAACTCCAACTCTATTTTTAACTTCAAAAATATCAAATATGAAGAATATCATATATCTTTTATCATTAAGGATAAATTACACAAATCCCAAACTTAAGACACCATATTACCAAATATCCCTTACCCTTTTAAAAATTACATAATTTTTTTTTTTGTAACTTTAGTGTTGATACATATGCTGTAAATCTCATACCCTATTTTCTCTCTTTTATTAGCTCGATTTTATCTCATCCTTTAACGCATACAATATTTTCCCACAAATTCCTCCCCTAAAATCTCTCCCATATCAGCAAATTTTGAGTGAACTTCCTTCTCCACTACTCAACTGATTTGAACCGTAATCTTTCATCATTAAATTTTAAAATTTGTCAACTACTTCAAAGAGGTTAGTTGTTTGTTTATGTGGGTTTAAAGTTAGGTTTTAACAAGACAAGTCAATATCCATATATGCTTTAACTTCTTTTGTGTTAATTTTTTTGATCTTCATTCACTACAAGAAAATGATCAAATTGTGACGAAAAATTTGTGATGGAACACTTTAGTTACAAATTGTGACAGAATGTTGATGAATTTGTGATGGATCGTTATTGCATAAATATAATAATTTTAAAATATTTTATTTTCACATAAAAATTTAAAGAGTAACAGGTTTGTGACAAATTTGTGACGCATGTCCAATATAATTTTTGTGACGGACATATTTTTTTCACAAGTTAAAATAGATTAAAAAAACATTTTGTCACAAATCCGTAATAAATTTGTAACAAATTTAGCAGTCCATCATAATTTTTTTTAAATAATTAATATAATAAAAAATTGTGACAGATTTATTTCGTCACAATAAAATTTATAAAAATTTAATTAATTTTAAAATATTTGTGATGGATTTTGTTCCGTAACAAAGGTAGAAATTGCATACCCTTTCATTTTCCCTTTAAATTTTTTTTACATCTTTTCATTTTCCTAAAAAAATTTTGCATCTTTTTATTTTTCCCTCAAAATCTAAAGAATACCCTTCACTTTACTCTCATTGTGCACAACATTTTGCTCCATTAGACAAGTGGGTGTTCAAGATTTTGCTTCACGAACAGAAAACTTGCTAAAGCTAGGTCATATTTTGTTGTCTTCATCGAACAAGTGAGCATTCTGCCTCATTTTTATCTTGTTTCAATGTGAATTTTTGCCTTTCCTTAGTGTCAAGTATCTCTGTAGTCTATTAATTAGGTCACTAGGTAACAAAGTGCATAAAAGTTTCTTTTGATAATTTGAAAGAAATTTGTTAGAACTTAGATCTTTGAAGTTACTATTAGTAGTATTTCACATGATAATTTGTTGAAAGAAATTTATTGAAAGAAAAGTTAAAGTTTTGAGATGATAAAGGTCATAATTTCTGTCATGTTTTGAGATTAAGGTCAGTTTTGTGATAGGCATACTACTGCTGATACTTTAGGACGTGCCTAATATGAAACCAACTTTTATTTTCACTGTAACTGGTATACTGTCATAAGCTTAGATGAGCATTTCTTGTTGGTTCTCTCTTGTAAAGATTATTTATTTACTGATATATTTTCTTTGATTTGGAAGGCTCGGCTTTTATGCTTCGATATGCTCAACAAATTGCTTATATCTTGTTCAGTGACGCAATTAGTCCTCTCATTTTAATGGTCATTAATGGAAATATGCTTTCTTCAGTATTATGCATCTGTGTGCAGTATAGACCTATTTATTATTCTTTGTCTTGAGCCGAGGGTCTATTGGAAACAACCCTTTCTACCTTTCCGGAGGTAGTGGTATGGACTGCGTACATTTTACCCTCCCCAGACCCCACTGTGTGAGAATGCACTGGGTTTATTATTGTTGTCATTGATTCATTGAAATTTTTGATAATATATGCCTATAATTTTGTTGAATGCATATTTTCTATATGCATCTTTTTGTGTTCTAGTAAGATTACAATTTGACTCGTAATTGTTTAGTTTCTTATATTGTGTTCTAAAAGCATTACGACTTGCTAGAGAGTGTTTAAGAAAGTGAAGATTATGGTTGTGTGGTTTAGAAATCCATATGTTGGAAACAATACTTGGATGTGTGTTTAAGTTAATCAACTTATATATAGCTCAAACACATGTACTCAGTTTTAGTGATGTCATTTGGAATGGAGTAAGAGAAGCTGCTTGGACTGTCTGAAATTAGAATTCAACTAAATAATTCTCTTTCAACTTGATCCGATTAACACATTTTGTTTGTTTTTGAGAACGAATATAACTCTCAAACCTCACACAAGATTAACTTAAGAGGAGAATGTCAAGATACTGTTAGTGGTGTTTTACATGATTGACTATACCTAAATTTAAATTAGTTGCGTATGTCATTAATTAGTTGACACCAAGGTAAATACAAACGGACTACAATAGTGCATGTTTTGGCAACAAATGTGCTAGCTATTTGTCTTTATGTTAATAGCTTTCTAATGCCTTTCTACCATCTTCAATTCTATCAATACATTGATCAATCATTAATAACTATACAGGAAAGAACTATGAGGGCTTTTGAAGCACAAGAGCCGGATTTTTTGTATATATGAGGAATAGTCTCCTGTTTATTGTCTTTGTGGTTCATCTGTGATATTTTTATTTGCGTGGAGCATGGGTGTATTTATTTACATAGAATCACATCTTTTTGTAAATTCTCTTTTTCTTTGGTATAGTCTCTTGTTTATCTATGTTCTACTGTTATTTGAAAATTACTTGTCAACACGTAAGTTTTAACATATTTATTCGATTTCAGTGTGCACGATATGAATAATTCTGACCGTGAGTGGATATATGATAGATTGTTGGAAGATGGATTCATAAATCCTAGGTTTTTTGATGGGGCTGAGAGCTTTGTTGAATTTGCTAAAAGTCATCCAGAATGTATGGATGGTGAAAAATTAAGATGTCCTTGTAATCATCGTAAGTGTCGAAATAAAAATATTTTGGATGAGTTTACAGTTATGACACATCTTGAAAATAATGGCTTTGTACCAAATTATTATCGTTGGCATCATCATGGTGAAAGTTATATTCCAGGTCCAAGTCTGTGTGATAATAATCAAGAAGAAGCTTCAGCTTTAGGTGAAACTGGATATTCTCAGTCTCATAATGAATTTCGAGCTATGGGTTTTGATATTGCTGGGCCTTCTTTTGATGGTAACATAGAAGAGGATCCAAATCCCACAACACAAAATATTTATAAGTTTCTCAAAGCATCGAAACAAGAAATTTGGTCAGGAAATCCATATGGACACACATAATTGTCTGTCGTTGCTCATCTGTTGAATCTAAAGGCGGAACATCATTTTTCTGAAAATATGTATGATGAGTTGTGTGAATTTATATTAGAATTGATGCCAACTAATAACATAATGATAGATAGCTTTTATAGTACCAAAAAGCTAATGAGAGGATTGGCTTGCCGGTTGAAAAGATTGACTGTTGCAAAAATGGTTGTATGCTTTATTGGCGGGAGGATAGTGAACTGGTCAATTGCAAGTTTTGTTCTCACCCTCGATTTAAGAGATCAAAACATCAACGCTCCTAGAATAAAAATAATATTTCTTATAAGAAGATATATTATTTTCCTTTAGCTCCGTGTTTACAAAGATTGTATGCATCCGATGCTACAGCAAAACATATGAGATGGTATTCTGAGCATAAAAGGGATGGTGTGATGCGTTATCTCTCTGACTCTCCTGCTTGGAAATATTTTGAACAGGCACACCCTTCTTGTGCATCTGAAGTTAGAAATGTTACATTGGGTTTGTCAACTGATGGTTTTCAACCTTTTGGTCAATTTGGCCAACAATCTTCTTCTTGGCCTGTGATAGTTACACCATATAATTTTCCACCTTGGATGTGCATGAAGGATGAATACATGTTTTTGTCTGTGATTATACCTGGTCCCAAAAATCCAAAATAGAAAATCGATGTCTTTTTGCAGCCTCTCATTTAAGAGTTAAACGAATTATATGCAAGAGTTGAGATTTCCTGATGGTTATGTGTCTAATCTGGGAAGATGTGTTGACATGAACAAGCATAAAATTTTTGGTATGAAGAGTCATAATTGTCATGTGTTTATGCAACGGTTCATACCTACTGCATTTTGACAATTGCTTCCATGAAATGTGTGGCAACCATTGACGGAGTTGAGTCTTTTCTTTAAAGATCTCACCTCTACAGCAATTACTGAAGAACACATGAGACAATTAGAAGAAAATATTCCTCTTATCTTGAGTAAGCTTGAGCGCATTTTTCCTCTAAGCTTCTGGGATTCCATGGAACATCTTCCTATCCATTTCGCTTATGAAGCACGTTTAGCGGGCCCAATTCAAGGACGATGGATGTATCCAACTGAGAGGTAAATAAAGTTAATTATATGTTATAATATATGTAAATAAATATATCAATTATACCGTATTGACGTACTTTAATGTTTGTAGGAATCTCCGTAGATACAAGAATGATGTCAAAAATAAGAATAAAGTTGAAGCTTCTATATGCAACGCATATTTAGTTGAAGAACCATCTTTATTTTATGTGCACTACTTTAAGTCACACATTCCGACACGACATAGAAAAGTGCCACAAAATTTAGATGATGGTGAAGTTGAACAGGATGATCCTGAGATGCTTTCTATTTTTAAGCAAGCTGGTCGAGGTTTTGGTAAGCTGGAAAAAGAAGGTTAGATGATAAAGAATATCACGCAGCTCGTACATATATTTTGTTGAATTGTGATGAAGTAAAACCATACATCAAGTAAGTTAATTATGAATCATCTATAAATATCAATAAAAAATTTGATATTACAATTAACTTAGCTTTTTTTCTTCAGAATTTATGAAGACATCTTGAGACAAATACAACCATGTATTCAAGATAGCGAGATTGAAGTTAAACTTGAAACAGAGTTTGCATCTTGGTTTGAAAAATATGTAAGTATTAATAGGTCTAAATTATTATTCATTATTTGCTATTATTCACAAAATGCAATCTGAATCGATGTCGAATTATTTATAATGTCAATAGGCACAGAATCCTTCTTCCGGTATTACCATTCAAATCATGAAAGATCTTGCAGAAGGGTCATTACATATGGTTCAGCCCTTTAATGGATACGTCGTAAATGGTTACAAGTTTCACAATGAAGAATACAGTTCAAATAAATCTACGATGAATAGTGGTGTATGCATCAAGGGATCTAGTCATAGTGCAGATAATATAGATTACTATGGTCGATTGATAGAGATTTTGCAACTAGAGTATAATACATTACCATTCAAGCGAACCGTGTTATTCAAGTGTTCTTGGTTTGATCCGATGCCAAAGTATGGTACAAGAGTGCATCCACAGTATAATCTTGTTGAAGTTAACAAGAGAAGATTGTTTAATAAATATGAACCATTTATTATGGCTGTGCAAGCATCTCAGGTGTATTTTGAAATGTATCCTACTGTAAAAAAATCAGTGAGTGAATGGTTAGCCGTTTGCCTAATAAAGGCACGCTCTGTTGTAGATGTTCCATAAAAAGTAGAACAACCTCATACATTGAATGATCCAACTTTTCAAGAAGATGATAGTCAAATGCATGAGATTGATATTAATGAAAATGAAATACCTAGCACATTAAATGATCTAGATGGTATGCTTATTGACATGGAGGAGGGTGAGGAGAAGGAGAAAGAAAAGGATGAGGATGAGGACGAGGATGATGATGATGATAAGAATGAGGATGAGGATGATGATGATAATGAGGATGAGGATGAGGACGAGGATGATGATGAAAATGAGGAGGAGGAGGAGGAGGAGGAGGAGGAGGAGGAATGTGAACTTCATAAAAAGAAAAGATGAAGAATCTAATTTTTCCTGTTGTTAGTAGTTACATATACTAGCTTGTGCTGAGTTTTGATACTATTTCCTTTGTTGTGTATCTTTAAAAAACTTATGCTTTTTAGTTAAAGTTTTGAACTTTAAGGTGCTTGAATCTTGTTGCTCTTATCTTGTTCTTGTGTGACTGTAAAAGCTAAGTTCTTGAAGTGTTTTGAATTAAAGTTTTGAGCTTTAGATTTTCTTTTCTAGATGGTTTTTCATGGACTTTGTTTTGCAGTTATAGAATAATTTTCATTTTAGAATATGAGTGATACACCATCATTGGTTGCTGGTTCTCCTGATACTCCTGGTTCCATAGATATCTCTATTGGGTCTAGTAGCAGCTTTTCAACAACTAGGTGGTTGGTCATATCAGTTATCGGAGAAAAATAAGAGAAGATATTTTTACAAAATTTGTTTACCTTTTATAAAAAATAAATTTCATAAAATGTATAATTTACTCCTTATAATTATATTTCAGGTTTGTCCCTAATGGTCATTCTATCTCAAAGACCATCATAGAAAATTTTAAGGAACAACAAGATGCTACTGGATACACATGGAAGGGTGTTACTGAATCCACTAGTAAATTCTATTGGCATGAATTTATGGTAAATATTGCTTTATATTAAAAATTTATAATGTTATTGTTGTGTTTATGTCTCTAACTAAATTTTTTTTCTAGAAATAATATCAGTGGAATCCTACAGAGAACTCTATAACTAACACACCTGGAAGAAGGTCGCATCCAACTTATATACGAAAAGAACATATCATTGGCGAAGATAAATAAATAAATCAAATTTTGTGTTGGATGATGTTTGGCGAAGCTGGAAGACATATTGGGCTTCTGATGAGTTTAAGAACAAATCTCATATTGTAACTCAAAATTGATGTAGTGAAATCGGTGGTCCGGGCACTGGTCCAAGCAAGCATACCGGAGGTTCCAGGTCAACATTGGAGCATACTATAAAATTGGTAAATTGTGTACTTTAATAGATTAATTCTTTGACTTTATGTTCGATTTTAATGTTGAACTTTTTTCAGGCAACCGAAATCAGTCTTGAACCAAATTCATGGGAGATATTTAAGAAGTTGCACCAAAAAAAGGATGACAGTTTTGTTGATACCAAATTAAAGAGCATTAATGTAAGTTTTCTAACAAGCTTTTCATTCTTTAAATCTTGAAAGCGCGAGATCAATATAGATCTTGCAAGTACAGTGACTTGTTGTTTGTATCTTGAAGTAGTGAAGCTGTATGGGGCCAATTTCGATTCACTACACTTGTTGCAATCTTATAATCTTAAAAATCTAGTTTTTGTTGAAATCTTGAAGTCTAGTGAAGCCATGTGTGGCCTATTTCGATTCACTAGCATTGTCATTGACATCTTGTTGTGGTTTTTACATTACTGCATTCCATCCTTGGATCTTTTTAAGTTTACTGTCAAATGGTATGCAATGTACAAATGGTGCAACAAGATAGATTTTCTCAGGAGTCTAGAACCTTAATGATGTGAAAGAATTGGTCTAGACACCTCCACTTTATCAACTGGACACTCCAACCTACAAAATGATCATCTAGAGGTCTCTAAAATTTGTTGTGCCACGTTAGCGTTGGGTCCCCATGAGATGTAGTGGGGACTAGTTGGAGTGTTTAGTTGTTGAGGTGTCTAGATGTGGACTCTTGAAGTCAGAGTACTTGATTTCCAGCTGAGGCCAAGCCCAAGCTATGTTTGAGGATCTATTTATGTATTATGCCATATATGTGTATGTTTGTGTGTCTGTTTTTGTCTCTCTATTTGTGATGACTTGCTCCTGTGTGGCTGCATTTTTAGTTGGAACAGCAGAAAAAGCATAGAAAGGGGACAGTTAAGCAGAAGTTACAGGTCCCTGCCCTAGTTAAACATCCCTCTAAACTGTAATTTCTTGATTTCACTACTCTTATATCAAACATCCCTTTAAGCTACTATTTTTGGGATTTCACTAGGCTGGTTGTTGCTGTTGTTTGTTCAAAGCTGCTCGAAATTGTCCAAACGCCTACTTGTGGGCAAGTTTCCATCTTTCAAACGAGGCTATGATGATAATGCTTATGGCAGAATCCTGACCGTAGTTTGGCGCAAAATGGAAGAATGAGACATCAGAGAGATGGGATTTTTGTAAAAGGTGGTTTTCCCCTTGCTGCCATGTCCATGATTTCTTCTCCATTCATAAAAAAAACCAACAGCCCTTTGAGAAAAAGAAAAGATCCAAAATTGTTTTGATGTTGGGCTATAGAATTCCAGATATTTTTATATGCTTCTTTCTTTTACTGCTTGTGCATCTTTAAAGTGGGAAGCTATCTGGATTTTTCCTGGTGGTTGACCATTTCCATCACGCCTATGATTTCTAGTAGCTTTTAGCTCTAATAAGTAATATTAAGCAATGGAGGTGCCACCTTCGATCGTAAGCCAGGGGTCTATCGAAAACAGCCTCTCTACTTCTTCGGAGGAAGTAGTATGGTCTCCGTACACTCTACCCTTCCTAGACCCCACTATGTGGGAATACATTGGGTATGTTGTTGTTGTTGGTTAATTTAGATCTTGGGTTTGGAACACTTAATGAGAAAAAGAAAGTCAATTTATGTGTGGATTCCTTTAAGTTGAATAACATTATATAATAATTTACCAAAGAGAAACTATATTATATAGTACATAACACATTTTTTAAAAAGTGGTTGTTATTTTGGTACGGTGTAAGTACAAAAATAATAATTTGCAGATAAGAGAAGTATAGTATATATCACTTTCCAGTTCATTTTCATACACAATGGCATTAAATTGCCACTGATTATGCCATGTTGTTGTTGTAACACAATAGTTGCTTTTCCTTTAGGTTGTGAGAATTTTTAATTTTTACAGTTACATCATTTAAAATAATCAAGCAGTATATTCTTTTACTTCGTGTGGCTCATTGTGATGATTAAATATTTGGTCGCTGATTATTGTAATTTTTAGGATAAAATGGAGGCCTTCATAGCTACTGCTCTTTTGGGCCCATCAGATGATTCATCAGAAGATCAAGAACTCGATATAAATCGCATGTATTTTGATGTTGTGGGTGGAGCAAAAAAATAATGTGTGTATGGATTGGGCTCTCAAGCTTCAACCTTATATAAAGGATAAAATTCTATCAATTCGGCAAGTTTAGTGTCCGATCATATTGCCGAAGAGTGCATCAAAATACTTGAGAACGAGGTGTCAGAAATGAGAGAAAATCAAGAGAGAGTTCTTCAAGAACGTGTAGAAGTGGAGGTGCAACAACGAGTAGAGCAGGAAGTTTCCCGTTTGAGGCAACAAAGTGATGATCAATTCAAATCTATAGAGGAGCAATGGTCTCACATGATGAGTGATATGGCATTATCTTCTTGCTCATTTAGTAATTCTACTGTCCCTAATAGGGACTCATCTAATGCTTAAGTGTTTAATAGTTTGAGACTTTAGTTACTTGAAGTATCGACATGAACATTGTCACACTTTTTTGGATAGTTATATGCTTTAAATTTTAAACATTCGTAGACTTTTGCTTATTGAATTTGTGATTTTGTATGTTTTAATTAATTTTAAACGTTTTTTTATTATAAATCTTTTATTATGTTGTATATATGTATGTGTGTGAGAGAGAGAGAGCATACTATTTCATAATTATTATTTATTAAAATTATAAATTCAAATAAAATTTGTGACAGATTTAATTTGTCACAACCTATCCTGAATTTGTTACTAATATAGATAAGAGAGTCATATTATGACTGAATTAGTCTGTCATAAATTATTTGTAACGAAATATATTATTACAATTGTGGTGATTAGGTTTGAAAGTTTGTTACGAATTATTCTGTCACAAATCTGTTATAAATTTGTGATGGAATTTAAGTCAAATTTAAGAATTTATATTGTGATAGACGGTCTGTCTCAGTTCCGTCACAATAATTTTATGACATAAATTAAATCCGTCACAATGATTTTATGACCAAAAGTTCTGAGACGCACATTTTTCATCACAAAGCCATCACAATCAATAATTTGTGATAGATTTGTGACTAAAATCTTTGTCACAATTTAGCTATTTTCTTGTAGGGATTGGTTAATGAAGATTCACCCTCATTCAGCTTGGGGATTTCCCAAATTAAAACACAAAAAGGTGTTCCTGCTAGTAATCAAGTTCTGAGTTTTATTCCGGGCAACTTTGATTACACCGAGTTAGGTTTGAGTGAAAATAGATCAAAGCAGTACAATGATCCTAAAAAATTAAAGATTTTAAGACAAGCTTTTGCTGCTAAAAATTAAGATTCTTATGTGCAAATGGAAGATGAGGAGGAAATAGAACATATCCCCAAATCCCTATTGAATCAGATATTGTTATCGTAAGTGATACATATAGATGATAAACATAAAAGAATCGATTGATACATACATAAAAGTATTTAGTTATTCATATATGTTTATAATTTAATCGTGATTCATATGGATAATATATGCGTTATCATTATGTGGGTATTATGGTGATTCATATGATTTATGCCTTTTTATGTTTTTAATGGGTGATACATATTATATTAATGAGTGATACATATGGTGTTCTGGTGATTCATATGGTTGTTATAGTTATTATTTCAATTAATGGGTGATTCATATGCTATTAATGGGTGATACATTTTTTTCCCACTGAATGTTTGATACATATTTTTATATTTAATTGGTGATACATGGTGTTCTGGTGATTAATATGGTTATTACAGTTATTATTTCAATTAATGGGTGATTCGTATGCTATTAATGGGTGATACATTTTTTTCACACTTAATATTTAATACATATTATGATATTTAATTGGTGATACATATTGTCATATAGTATAAGAGTTATTCTCTGTGGATCTGATTTTTGGTGATATATATGTGATAATACTTTCTATACTCCTTTTATTATTGTTGTAATTTATAAATATGTGATACATTTGAAATATGAATCATCTTCTGATTTGTGTTATTGTCAATTTTTATTGTTGGCAGAATGTTAATTTGGTTGTGAAAAATGATCTGCCCACAACTTAAGGATTGGTAGTACATACAACATCAGTGTAATAGATAGGCTTAAAGAAGTTTTGAAGAATAAAGGAATCAGAATTTTCAGAAGCACTTGTTTTGGGTTATTTTTGGACCTCCCTAATTGTAACTTTCAAGGATCGATGGCAAGGCGTTAGATGACCTTAGAGGTTTAACACCCATATCAGGATCAACCAAGGGTATTTGTCAACAATACAATTCTTCGATTTTCACTATACGAGTTTGCTAGCGTTATCGGGTTGAAATGCATCGGCAACGAAGATGATTTTAATTATTCAGACCTTCCACTATGTTGACTACAAAAAAAGTATTTTTTGTACACATTTGATGTTCAGATTGTTGATGGTATTGTGCAACAAACAAGCGGTACATTCTACGTATCATTTATTTTTTTTAGATAGCAAATTTTTACATAAGAGCTCACATCAATCCATAAACTACCTACTGTTCTGTTTTCAGGGATTGTGGTTTATTTGTAGCGGCATATGTTGAATTTTAAAGTGATGGGTATCAAATACCTTCTTCAGAGTTTGATCCACAAATGCATTGTATTAGATACACTTCATTGTTGTGGGACTATGATGTGAACAAGACATCTAATGGATATGTTAGTGACAATCAGGATCCGCCTAGGCCTTAACGCACCTTCATTCTATCTGAGAATACAGAGATAATTGATGTCGAACTGTAGTTGTCTAGTATTTGTTGTTTGACAAAAAGATTGTGGTTTCTTATGTTTATGGATTTCTGGATATTTTGTTTTTGTTGTTTGGGGATTTCAGGATATTTTAAGACAACCAGTTTTATGTATTAAGTTTTTAGTATTTTTGTTGTTGACGTCATGACATTTTAGCTTATGAAATGAGTGTTTCCATGTTTGTCGACCATATTATTTTATCTATTATGTTATGACTGTGTTTGTCATTGTTTAGTATGTGTTTGATACATATGTTAGATTCATATAAAATACAAAGAATTATTTAATGAAACCTTTGTGTCAACTAAGTTAAGGAGTTTAACTGAAATACTATTTATGTTGAAATGCCTTAACAATGAATCACGTATTACTAATATGAATCTCTTTATTGAACGCTTACTATCAATCATGTATCAATCACAAATGTATTAATATGTATCACTAGAACATAATATATTGTAAATGTATCACCCGCATTTCAGTTGTGTTAACTAGCCTTAACAATAAATCACGCATTACTAATATGAATCATGTAACTTTCATGAACGGTTAATATGAATCATATAAAATTCATAAAAATTTTAATATGTATCACTTGCAAATAATATGTTGAAAATGTATCACAAATTTTTGAGTCGTGTTTAAATGTCTTAATACTGAATTAGTGATTACTAATATGAATCACATAAATTTCATGAACGCTTAATATGAATCACATAACATTCATAATTTTTTTAATATGTCCCTTTTAATAATAGATGGAAATGTATCACTAACAATTATGAGCTGTTAAAATCTCTTAACAATATAACAGGGATTAGTGGTATGAATCACATAAATATCATGAACTCTAACATATCTGCATCCGAGAATAGTTCTAAAGAATTATAAATAAGTTTGTGTCCACTTCAAAGAAAAATGTCACATCTCTATTGGGAAGTAGTTGCAAGTGCGTTTGTTATGGCCTTCATGCCCACACTTGTCACAACAATTTGACATTGGTGAAAACTTTTTGCTACTTTTCTTTTGTCTCCTTTCTTAGGTCTTCCTGGTGGACGTTTATATTTTGGAGGAGAAATCACATCTTCCAACACCTCCAGTGGTACATGCCAATCTCGTTTATCGGCCCTTGAATACAGTGCATTTCATAAGTCTTGACTAGTGTCTCTTTCTTGTAGTAATCAAAACATTATGGTTTTATTTTCTTTACATGTTTGCTTTTCAAAACAGCAATAGCGTGCGCTTATGGTATCTTGTCAAGTTAAAATCTACCACAGTTGTATGTTCTATTATCCAACCTAACTATGTATTTTCTTCCTTATTCATGCATACCGTATATGTAGTTAGTTGATTTCCTAACCTGAAAAATATTTTTTCATATAGAGTTATGTTAGTCAACATAATATATGAATCATAAACATTACAAATTAATTAAATATAAAAAATGAGATTTCAAGTTGTGGCATATTTTACAGATGTATCAAAATAATACATATGATTTCCAGATGTATCACTTTGATAGATCTGTTATCAGAAAAGCTAAAATAGACTACAAAGCAACTTAGTTATAATATAATAAATTTTAAATAACTTACCATCATACATGATGACTTTGCCTCATTCAATTGAAGAATGTATCACCATTTTTTTTGACATAAAAACATCATCTACCACATGAATCATCATTTTACAAATATAATGATAACATAAGTATCACTCATATGAATTCCCTATTGGACTAAGGGTTTTTATCAAATGTGAGTAAACTCCTATTCGCTTTTGGGCAGTCTAACCCACAGGCTGCAAGCACCAGCTTCACCTTCACTTTCTAAAAACTCTAGAATAGTTACGCTTTATTCAAAAAACATAATGCACAATAAGCAAGTAATTATATGAATCACATACTACAACATAAAATATATTGATCCACTTTTAAAAGAAAATTAACAAAACTTAAATTGCAAACAAATAAAATCAACAATTCTGTGTAATTTAGGCAAATGTATCACTACAATTTCTAGATGTATCAATTAGCAATTCAATCAAAAATTGAAGATGAAAAACTAAAATCAAACCTCCGTTTGTTAGATCTTTCAGCTCTGATATTGAACCTGTGCTTGATTGCATAGTTATGCATTACCGATACAAGAGTAGTTTTGTTTTTATACTTTTTATCCCCTTCACAATACCGATATAGCAATCACTTATCAGCTCTTCACCGCCCAATCAACAACTGGAAGAGATTCAACGTTACTAACTACAGCTACTATAAGTTTAGACGACTCAACAATATCATGACACTTAATTGCCATGTCATTCGCATCAAATCATCACTGTCAATTATAATATCACTTGTTGTAATACACAGTGTATACTTTCTGAGTACAGGTTTACTCACGATTTGCAGCTATCATAACTTGAACAAGAAAAAACATAATAAATCGAAAACACTTTGAATATCACTCATCAGTAAAATTAAAATACCTAAGAATTTCATTACACTAAGTTCAAAATAAAAAACAAACCTGCTTGACGACGAGCAGTTCACCAGAATCGAGATTCATTTCCATATAAACCTGTCCAAAAGCACTGCATCCAATCATCTCACCTTTCCTCTACCATATAGGAACTGCAACCTCCACATCACCGTTTTCTTAAAAGTTATTTTCAGTGAACTGCAGATCTTGGAATGATGCAACAACACAGTCATGAGTTCTATTGAAGATAATCAGAAAATTAAGAACGAAAAATGATGTTTTTTGGGGCAAATTCAAAATGATTGAGCTTGTAATCTGATTTGCTTTAGAAATTTTGGTTTGCTTCAAATTTGAAATCTGGTCAAATGGAATTGCATATTTTACGCTTGTAATAGTTTTGGTGTGATTTACGTTGCGGAATTAAACAAAATCAATTACTTCCTAAAATAAAGATCTAATTTGTTTTAAATGTATCACTTTTTTATATGTATCACCGTATACCATATGTATCACTATTTCAAAAAATCGGGATAAGATGTAATTAACAAAATAGTCGGGATTTTATGTAATATCACTTAAAGATTCAGGAATTTATGTAAGTTATCCTATTATTAAATGTATTTTTGTATAGCAAAATTATTTATGCGGGTTGGGTTGAGAATTGGACCGAATTTTAAATGAGTTCGGTCCTAAATAAAGTTAAATATTGATTTAATTTTTAAAATTTTCTCTAAAAAATAGAATTGTCACATCATTAAAAACTAAAAATTGTAGTTCGAACTAAAATAACAATGAAATCTAACTAAATAAAGTTGAGTGACTTTGACGGCCAATTATTATAAGTTGAGTGATCGTTGATTGTTCGTATATTTAACTGATGGAAGTAATATTCTCTATGTTTAATATGTTTGTCTGATTTTTGTTTTGGCAGAAGACTTTTAAAATTTTCGGTCTTAAATTTTAAATATGTAAAATATATCAAAATATCTTTTAACCTATGTGATTTTAAACATGTCACGTGAAAAATTAAAATTAAAAAATTAATAAAACAAAAGAACCTGAAATAGACTTAAAAAAAAGTGAGACAAAAGCATGAAACACAACGAATACTATATAAATTTAATTTGCTTATTAATATCTACAAATAAGAATTAGGAGAAAAAAGCTTTCAGCTTTCTTAGTATCACAAGCACGCAATAAAATTAAATGGAAAAGGTAAAGAACGAAAATAAAAGAAAAGGTAACCCAAAAAAAGAAGATAAAAAATTGAATGGTGAAAAAAAAGTTAAGAACAGTGGAAATGAAAAAGAAAATGCAAAGGAGACAAGAAAAACTGCCTGACAGGTGGGGCCGAGAAGTCCATTTGTCAAAATAGTGGGTGCCGCATATAATTACGACGTAGCGTATGAGATGCATGGTAAAATTTTTAGTTAGGGAGGGATCCTCCTTATTTTGGTTAACCTTAGGGATGTAAACGTGACGAGATTTGAATAGGATGGTCAAGCAAGCTAAAACTGCTAATTTTAACCCATCATTTCCTGTTCTATAAGCTTTTTTTTCTAAAAAAAGAATTCTTCCTCTTTATTTTTCATTGTCCAGCATGTTTTAATTTACGTGCAGTAGCTGCTAGTTAATATGTGTTGCGTATGAAGAGTAGGTTGGATTGAAATAACTGTTGAGTTTGAAACCGAGAGGGCGTCATGCGGCAGTTAATTATTGCAAACTATGAGAGGATAAATCAGACAACAAGGAAACAATACTAAAAACATAATATTATTATATGATTTGGCCAATTGGCCTACATATAAAACCTAATATTAAAAAACATAAAACCAATGAGAGAAAAAATCTCCTCCTAAACCAAACTCTTAAAAGATTATATTGTGGATGTTATTTTCACTAAGAAATTCTTTCCGTAGTAAAATACAATTATGATAAAATCCAAGTAAGGTAAGAAATTCAGGATAAATCCCTACAAATCTCCCCTTGGCCCGAATTTTCTGGCAAAATTGGTCATATCTCTTTCTTCGTGTAATCTTCATCACTGCTGCTTGTCATTGTTTAAAAATAAAGTTTAAAATATTAAGGATTAAAAAGGATTTAAAAAATATCTTATTTTTATTTTTAAAGATATAACAACAAGAATGATGAAAATATCCTTTAAGTTCCTTCTCCACATGTAGCTAGACAAAAAACTTCATTATTGCCAAACTGTTGCAGCTTGATTTTGAAACCGTTTTGAACCTGTTTAATCTCGTCTCACCACACCATTGCATTTTGAACCATAAATTCTGATACCACTTATTGGGTTCGAAATTGAGAGGCCATCATGCGGAAGCTAATTGTTGCAAGGAAGCTAATTGTTGCAAACTATGAGAGGATAAATCAGACAACAACGAAACAATACTAAAAACATAATATTATTATATGATTTGGCCAATTGGCCTACATATAAAACCTAATAGAGTTGTTCTATTTATAGAGTTGCCAAACCCTTCTTCTAAGAAAAATAAACCTAATAGAAAAAAATTATTTTCCTATTAGCAAAACCTTTT
>NW_025845686.1:59059-70121 GCF_002878395.1 Capsicum annuum | reverse complement strand
AATAAACCTAATAGAAAAAAATTATTTTCCTATTAGCAAAACCTTTTTCCACTAAAAAATCCTTTCCGTAGTAAAACACAATTATGATAGAATCCAAGTAAGGTAAGAAATTGAGAACAAATCCTAACAATAACTTGATGGAAAAGATTGTATTTGTGAATACTCTGTAGAAGAATACTCAAATTTATATCCATCCTTTCTAACATATATTTTAAAAGATATCTTGACTAGCTAAACATAAATGGACACACCGCGAATGTATCTTAAGTTTGAAGAAGTTTTTTTTTTTTTTTTCCAAATTCAAGAAAACTTCACTATTTCAAAAAGATGGCCAACTCAAAATGAAGATGGTTTGAAACCCAAAGTTCTCAGCTACAAAGTATTTAGAAATCAAATGTAAATAGATACTGAAAGGAGCATCCTCAACAACAATATTCTCCAACTTGCAACATGTAGAAAGAAAGCGTCTTCACAGCCTCCTTCCTCTTCTACCACCCTTTCTGCGAGTGCTATCGGTGGAAATTGGAGTAACATCCGCTATACGTCCAATTTTCATGCCAGAACGAGCCAAATCCCTAAGAGCAGACTGGGCACCAGGACCAGGAGTCTTGGTCTTATTACCTCTTGTAGCACGAAGTTTAATGTGAAGAGCATTAATTCCAAGTTCCTTGCATCGCTGTGACACATCTTGAGCTGCAAGCATATAGCAGCATATGGAGAAGACTCATCTCTGTCGGCCTTCACCTTCATTCCACCAGTAATGCGAACCATAGTTTCTCTTCCAGACAAATCAGTCACATGAATGAATATATCATTGAAGGAAGCAAAAATGTGAGCAACACCAAACACCAATTCACCTTCCTTGTTGCTGGTCCAAGTGTAACTGTCTCTTCCTCAGGCTCCCTAGTCTTTCTCCTCGACATGGTTTCAGCTGAGTTTGGTAGTGAGAAAGTTTGAGGGATTACTAAGCAGCTTGTGAAAACCCTAATTTGCAGTAGTTTGAAGAGGAAGAGTTATCCTATGAATGTCTATATCTGGGTAGAAATGGGAGTGAATTGCTATTGACTTCGTGGTACGATTGCCATAGATTTTGATAAGTTGGATGCTATTTAGGTCATCGTTGAATGGATTGATCAAATATAAATGGTAGTTTACATTTATGTGTAGAATGGACCCTAGATATCGCTTGGAAGTAATTGCAAACTTTGGTATATTTCCTCTTTTAGCTTAGCTCTGTTATTCGACATGTCATATATCACCAAAGAATGCATTTCAATGTGACATTAATTGGTAACTCCTAATTGATACACCCATCACCACCAAACTTAACGGTAGCTAAGGCGTGAATGGTATAGACAAAATGATACAATCCAAATTAAAATCAACGCTTTTGAGCATATGATTCGAGGCCAAACCAAGGGAGTCCAAGCCATGACCACCTCAAAGATTCCAAAACATGTTTGGAGTTCCCTTTTTAAGTTCCCACAAGAACAATATCATGTGTGGATGATAGCTTGAAGCATAGGAGAAGCTATACTTGATGATGTCATCCAAGGGAGCATTGAGCAACACCGAATTTGGATGATAGCTTGGCTTCGAGAGAGTATGGACGCTCATTTGCATTGTTTTGGATCTTGGGTCACTTTTGAGCCCATGTTGCATTTAGGGTCACTTTTGGGCCTAAGTTGTAATAAAGGCCATTTGTCTTGTAGATAGCTAGGACGCTCTTTATTTTAAATTTAGTTGATGAATGATGATTTGAGTTACACTTGGGATGTTTTTATTAAAACTTGTTGGGAGTTTTGTTGATTCGTGAGAAAGGTGGGTTGCTCGGGAGTCCATTCCCGTTGGGTCCTCGTAAGAGATTGGTGTTGTTGGTAATTGATAGGAAGGACTTAGGGTTTAATATACCCTTTGATTGTCCTTTCTTTATCAATTTGTGTCAATTTATCTATTCTTCTATCTTTTTGTTCCTTTACGTGTTTGTCTCATTTTTTCCTTTGTTTTTCGTGTTTTGTGTGTTTTTCCGTTTCCGTATTTTGGTTCATATCACAAAATAATATGTTTTAGATGAATTAATTTCATAGTTGACGTAGAAAAATTAAATTTCATAAGTGATAATTTTGCACTAAGGGATCTTTTGATTGGTGGGATGAAGATAATAATTTCAAGATAAATTGTGAGATTAAATAATCTTATCTTTAGTTATGCATATTGATTAGTCCCAAGATTATTTTACCTTCGGTTATGCGTATTGATTAGTTCGAAGCTTATTTTCTCTGGCACTATATATTGAGTTATCCATCTAAAAGGTGGGATATGATTTTCCAACCTATCTCATTCCACCAATTAAGCGACCCCTAATGATCTAATATCCACCCTCCAACACACTCCACCCGCTTCCATAATCCCATAACCCATATCTGCCACTCCCTCACCCCTAGGCAACCCCAACAATATTTTCATAATTACTAATATATACAAGTGTGGTAAAGTAGGCAACACATGGTTGTCCTGCCAGTTTGCCTTTCACTTGCTTTCTCCATAATTTTCTTATATTATCTTTAATTAATTATTATATGTTATTTATTACTAATATATACAAGTATGGTAAAACAGGCAACACATGGTCGCAGGCAATACGTGGTTGTCCTGCCAACTTGCCTTCCACCATAATTTTATTACATTATCTTTAATTAATTATTATATGTCATTTATTAAAAAATTATGTGAGTGTCGTAAAGCAGACAACACATTGTTGTAGGCAGCACATGGTTGTCCTGCCAGCTTGCCTTTCACCTACTTCTTTCATAATTTTATTATATTATCTCTAATTAATTATTATATGTTATTTATGTATTAAAAAATTAATAATATTTAATAAAACATAATACAGACATTTATGACATATTTGTTTTCGTTGTTTCAACCGTAATTTTATTATTTCACCCCTAATTAATTATTTAAGTCATTAAAATAAATAAAAAATGATAAATTAACTATTGATGTTTTAAATTAACTTGACATTTTATATTAGACTCGCATAAATTTTTTTTACAATTATTTTTATAGTAATTTTTTTATACAACTTCTAAGAAGTTATTATGAGTAATTTAAGACATGTTTGTTTAGCTATTTCAATCGTAATATTTTCTTGATTGTCGAAATTATGTGTCACTTAAATTGAAATAGGAAAAAGTATTATAAATCTCAATAATTAAAAACTTAAACTATTTTACAAATATAATTGACTATCAATGCTATAAAAGTTTGTACAAGGAGAGTATTACTAATTACAATAGCTAACAACTTAAAAGAGTAAATTACAATGCCAAAAAAGTATTATAAATAACAATAACTGACAGCTTAAAATATCTAATAACATATTAGAAATTGAATACCTAAATTTTATTTATGTCACATAATTGAGACCAAAAAATAACATATATTGTTGGTATTATATAGACGTGCGATAAAGAAGGCACCTCTTCGTCGAAGTGTCTGCTTGCTCTGTGATTTTACTATATCGCCCCTAATTAATTATTTTATGTTATTTATGCATTAAATAATTAATAATATTTAATAAGCTAATATATTAAATTGTGGTATTGCCTGGTTGTCCTGCTAGCTTGCCTTTCACCTGCTTCCTCTGTAATTTTATTATATTATTTCTAATTAATTATTATATGTCATTTATTACTAATAAATACAAGTGTGGTAAAACAGACAGCACATGATTGTCCTGCCAGCTTGCCTTTCACCTGTTTCCTTTGTAATTTTATTATATCATCTCTAATTAATTATTATATGTCATTTATATATTAGAAAATTAATAATGTTTAATAAAAATATAATACAGATGTCACACCCCTTTTTGCACCAAAAAGATATGATTTTAGGTTTGAAAGGTTTTTATTATTAAGTGACAAAAAGAAAAATTTATTTTAAAAAAAGATTATGACGTTTAAACTCAAAGTCGCTACTTGACATAAATCTGGTGTGCCAAGTCACCTTTGGAAATCCTTTTTCAAAATGATTTTTGACTCTTTCAAAACTGATCGACGAACAGAGTTTTGGTTAAGAAATTCTGTTGACAGAAGAGAAGGTGTTAGGCACCCCTCGGTCCCGTAGTTCTACCACAGTCGCTTCATGGAATATATCGGTTAGTATGACACTACGGAATGTATAACCAACAAAACACACAACGAGCAAAAAACAAACAACCAAACAATCAAAAGTCCAAAAATAACGTCCAGTCCAATTTATTACAGACCAAAATGAAAATACTGAAATGAAACCTAAAATATTCTAACTATGCTTTACCCGATGCCTCGGACTTTGATCACGAACTTCTTCTACCTACATAATACGTCGGAACATTTTTAGGTGAATAAATATAATGTGCCTCGGGGAATTCCCCAGTAAATGAATACACTTTCAATTTTGTGCAATAAAGTATAAAGAACCATTCACACACACATTCAAATATTCAATGAACCACCATTCCTAAATTTGCCTACCCAACTTACCGTTCGCCTACCCATTTCGACCTATCATGGTACTATCATGTTTAACGACATCAAAATTATTCAAACTAACAAATTAAATATTTCAAATAAAATTACAAATTAGCCAACTTTCAATGTCATCCCAAAATTAAAATTTATCTCCAAATCGAGCTCAACTATCAATCAATATCAACAATCAACCACGACGATACAAAATATATTGAAATCAGCGAAAACAAAATCTATACACCATGAATTTAGCACAAAAAGCATCAAGCAATTAGGATTAATTGAGAATGAAATGAGAAATGAACCTTAATGTCGCTTTTAGTATATTATTCAATTGAATAGATGGAATTCGCATCGAAAACTTTGATTTGGACCTCAACAGTGAACAAAATCCAACTCGGTACCAAATTAACTGCAAAATCCAAAAATTTGATTCGAACACCAATGCACGAAAGCAAACCAGTGACTTGAAGCAAAGCTTACAAAGCTTGAAAACCCGTACGCAATTTCTAGTGATATCAACCCAAACAACCGATTTTGAGATGGTTTGGTGGCTGATTCTTATTTTTTTGGTGGGTGGTGGAGCTGATGTCCTTTACCGAGGCTCCAGCGTCGACGGTGAACGACGGGATGGTTTGTGGGTTTAACAACGTGGTTGATGGGTGGAGTTGATTTGAGTTGTTCGCTCGTTGGTGAAGTGTTTTGGGGTCTTTTTGGTCAGAGATGGAGCGCTCATCGATGGAGAGGACATTTTTGGATGAGAATTTGCTAAAAATCTAGAAAAGAAACATTGTTTTCATTGGTTTTTCTTCTAATCTCTCTCTCGTTATTCAATCTCTTCTCTTCCTCTTTCTCAATCTCTCTTCCACCCACTCTATGCGTATGTGAGCTGTGAGACTAACGGTGTGCCTGTGGGAGTTTTTCAGTGGTGAGGATGAGTGACCTGTGTATGTTTATGGAATGGGGGAGTCTCTGTCTATCTATTGTATGTATTGTGAAAATGTATATGTATATAGTGTGTGTGTATCTGTTAGTAGGAAAAAAAGAGTGGGTAGGGTAGGAGGTCTAAGGGTAAAGGGGGTAGGGGTTGGGTAGGGTAGTGGGTGGGGTAGAAAGTTATTATTTTTGTTAGGGTGAGGTGGTTAAATTTGATTGGGTGAGGTGTCATACTTGTTAATAATTGGTTATTTTGTGAAAAAGTTATCAACTAAAAGGGGGTATATGGTAAGGTGGGGTAAATGGTAAAATTCAGCTTTCGAGAGGGACAAAATTAGGTTTGTACACCATGCCCCTCTTTGAATGTAAATACAAAGTGTTTGCAGACAAATAAGTAGACAACGAGACTAAATTTTGACCCGACCATCATTCAAAAGGAAGAAAAAGAAGGACAGAGTACTACCAAGTCTTTATTTCAGACATCCTACCTATCCAAGTTATGAGGGAATCAAGTCACAAGTATCTCAAAAGGTTGGAAGAAGAAAGACTATACCGAGTTAGAGAGTCAAGTGAGGTCTTGTTGAGTTTCTGGTTCGCGTCTTTGATATTACATCAAAAATGAAAATTACAAGTTAAAAACATAAATAAAATCGTAAAAGTCCCATGCAGCTTTCCTTAGCTCTTGACTTGCTATTTCATCACCATATTCTGCAGGCTAGCTCCTGACTTACAATTTTCTTACTCTATTCTCTAGGTGAGTTCCCGACTTGCAATTTCATCACCTTGCTGCTTGGATTTTCATTTTTTCACCCTGTTCTCCTGTGGGCTCCTGACTTGCTATTTCTTTAATCAGTTGAATTTTAATTTCTTCACCTTATTTCTTAACTTTAAACTTCTTCAACTTGTTACTTGACTTTCTATTTATTTGTCCTGTTCTTTAGGTGGACTCCTAAAATCATCAAAACTAGAAAGAAAATTATCCCAAACAAAGGTTATGATAGAAATCTCACTTTTCAAAAATAAAGTCCCATTTTTCAAGAGGGTACTAGATTATGCTTTCAATAATATAATTAGCTTTTTTTCCCCAATTTATTATCAGAAAACTTTTGCGAATGTCAAATCCAATCATAACTACTTGCATGTTGCAAAGATGAATCAAGACTCTGACCAAGAAATGTATCTCTTGAGAGTAAAATTAAATTAACATAATTAGGAAGTGCGTCTCCTAAGAATTAAAGTGAGGAATTCTGACCAGAAAGTGCGTCTTTAGGAGATAAAGGTTTAAGTTAGGAAGTGTGCCACCTGAAAAATAAAAACTGACACAGAAGTGCGTCTCCTAAGGGTTAAGTGCAATGACTTGACTAGAAAATACAACTTCTAGGAGTGAAGTTTCAATTTAGGAAGTGTATAACCTAATAAATGAAGCCTGAATTACTCAGATAAGGAGGTGCATCTCCTAGGGGTTGCATGGAAGGACTCGACTAGAAAGTGTGGCTTCTAGGAATCAAGGCTTGAGTTAGGAAGTGCGTTACCCGACAAATTAAACTTGAAACATCCAAACAAGGAAGTGTGTCTCCTAAGGATGAAGTGGAATGACTCGACTAGAAAGTTCATTTTCAAGGAGTCAAGGCTTAAGTTAGGAAGTGAACCACCTAACAAGTGAAACTTGAATTAACCTGACAAGGAAGTGCGTCTCCTAAGGGTTAACTACTCTACTAGAAAGTACATTTTCTAGGAGTAAAGGCTTAAGTTAGGAAGTGTATCACCTAACAAAATAAAACTTGAATTACCCTGACAAGAAAGTACGTCTCCTAAGGGTTAACTACTCAACTAGAAAGAACATTTTATAGGAGTAAAGTCTTAAGTTGGGAAACAAATCACCAACAAGCAAAACTTGAATACCCACTAAGGAAGTGTGTCTCTAAAGGGTTAAGTGGAATGACTCAACTAGAAAGTGAATTTTCAAGGAGTCAAGACTTAAGTTAGGAAGTGCATCACCTAACAAGTAAAATTCAAATCACCCAATCAAGGAAGTGCGTCTCCTTACAAATGCCACTTGAATTACCCAGATAAGGAAATACGTCTCCTTACGAATGCCACTTAAATTACTCAGACAAGGAAATGTGTCTCCTTACAAATGTCATTTGAATTACCCAAATAATAAAATACATCTCCTTACAAATACCACTTAAATTATCCAGACAAGGAAATGCGTCTCCTTACAAATGCCACTTGAATTACCTAAGTAATTGCATATCCTTATAAATGCCACTTAAATTACTCAGACAAGGAAATACATCTCCTTACATATGCTGCTTGAATTACCCAAACAAGGAAATGTGTCTCCTAAAGATTAAATGAAAGGACTCAACTAGAAAGTGCGACTTCTAGGAGTGAAGGTTAAATTTAGGAAGTGCATCACCTAATAAATAAACCTAAATTACCCGGACAAGGAATCTTGTTTGTCACGCCCCATTTTCCAATTAGTCAGAAAAGAAAAAAAAGATATTCAAAAAATCAGTCAGAAACAACTAAGGAAGAGGAGAATATTTGAATGAAGCCAATCAATAGGGGTTTCCATAAATATAGAATCACACTTATAATGTCAAATTTAGTCAAAGTAAATAAAAGGAAAACATGCCTTAAGAAAATCAAATATATTTCAATCGGACACATGAATTTATGCTTACCAAAAATAACGTATGAAACATTTCTGATGCTACTGTCAAAGAATAAAAATAAAATTAAAACCTAGCTAATCATATAAGAATATTAATAATGTTAATTATGCATTCAATCAACTCAAATCATCAAATCACGGGGCAATCAGTTTCATAATCTTCAGTCAAAAATAAGGTTTTCGTAAATACTAAATGTGCAGCAAAAATGTCAAACAAATCAAACAGACTACAATTTGCAAGCACGAATAATGATTTCAAGAGTTAGAAGAACCCCTAGTGGCCTAGTCAAGTATCACTAATTTCATGTATGTGAGAGTATAACATATCATTGATACCGAATCATAGAAATCATTATCAAAATCAATAACGTCTGCCAAGTTTAGTCAATTTCAAATCACAAAAAGTAAGATTAAATAAAGAAAGACTAATATAAAATTAATCATGAATGAAACCTGTGATGGTGTCTATCGATCAAACTTAGTCGGAAAGAAAGGGGAATAGAGTCAGCAATGGCTGTATGGGGAGGAAAGGAATAGTATCGGCATGAGAGAGGTGGCAGCGACGACATTGGAGTGGGAGGTGGTGATGTGCCTAGTGGATTCATGATGCTGGCCCACTGGTTCTGTTGGTGACGGCAGCGGCACTGTTCACCGGTGATGACGTTGTTGTCGTTATTGGTGGCATGGAGGGAGAAGGGAGGCGGCGACACTGTCTTCTCTGGTGGATGATTCGTTGGGGTTGCCGATTGCATGGCCATCGATGGTGGTGGAGGATGAGCGGAGGAATTCACAAAGTAGAGAAGAGAAGGAAGGTAGTGTTGTTGTCGTCGCTGGTGATAGTGGCAACGAGGAGAGAGATCGGAGGGGGCTCGTTGGCCGGAGAGACAACGATGGACCTAAGAGAGAGAGAGAGAGGTTAGAGAGAGAGATGGAGGCTGATGAAAAATATTTTTAGGATTAGGGTTTTGGGTGTATTTGGTTTTAAAAAGGAAAATGATCCCTTTGATCTCAGCCGTCAGATTGATTTTGATTGACGATCAAGATTCAAAGGTAGAGATTTTAATTAGAATTGGACCATAATTTAAAGATGGAATCACAAATTTATTATGATTGTACTAATTTGGCTAAAAATGTAAATAAAATGGGTTAAAATTGTAATGGTTTTGAATAAGAATTAGGCTGAAGGGTAAATAACTTAGGCAACGTAAAATTAGGCCGCTATTTAAATTAAAGTAGTAGTTAATAATAATAATCATAAATAATAATAATAATAATAATAAATAATAATAAATAATAATATAAAAATAATAATTGAATAACAAATACTAATAAATAATAATAAGTAATATTTATAATAATGAAAGCTAGATAATGTATTTGTAAAAATGTGACTGTGCACAATTGCGTAATTTAATCATTAAAATGTTGTATTTGATTTTAAAAATGATGCTAAAAGATGATAAAATAATTTATGCATTTTTTTAATTATGAATTTGAGATGTCAGAAATCTGTTTGATGCAAGAAAAATGTGCAAAAAATACTAATATAAAAAAATAAAAATTTGTTAAGATGACAACCTCAATGTAGTATCCAGAGGTCAACATCGGATGTCAACAGCTGCCCCTTCATTGTTTAATAATGATAAAAGAATTGTCAAACAACGAAAGTTGATGAAGCAGCCAATTTGGTCCAACCGAGATGACTGTTTGCTAGGAGGAGGGCAATGAGAGGTGTTTAAAAATAGTGTGGACGAGACTTTGGCTTTAAGTCGCCTACATATCTTTGTTTTTACGAGAATCAAGCCGTGTGTAGTTCTAGATTTAGGAATGACCAATATTCCTAAAGAATGTTAATGATTACGGTTGGGCATCAATAATGGTGTCGCGGGTCAGTGAGAGGGTTACAAATAGGATGATGACGTATGAAGAAGTTTGGAAATATTGAGGCAGGTGTGTTTCAAGATGAGTTTTCGTGGTTGATGAATAGCTGGGGTAGTATTCTGGAAAATAGAAACAAAAATTGTCTCTGTTTGTTATTCCTTCTTTGTTACCTGCATCTCTATATCACTAAATAACAAGGTTAGGCATATGAGAAATAAACATTTGATAAACGTAACGTAATTGTGAAATAAAGAAAGCGTATCTATTTTATCGTGGAATTGTGTGATCAGCTGTTTGGCTTCTTATTGTGGGATCAACATTGGGGCTTCTCCATCATGGGATCGGTTTTTTTGGGCTTCTCCATCGTGGGATCATCATTGGGGCTTCTTCATACATTATGAAATCATGTGATCAGCTACTTGGCTTCTCATCGTGGGATCATCTTTGGGGCTTCTCCATTGTGGGAACAACATTGGAGCTTCTCCATATATTATGAAATCATAGGAGCAGCTACTTGGCTTCTCATGGTGGGATCGGTATTGTACTTCTCCAGCGTGGGATCAACATTTGAGTTTCTCCATCGTGGGATCAACATTTGAGTTTCTCCATCGTGGGATCAACATTTGGGCTTCTCTATCATGGGATCAATTTAAGTTTCTCCATCGTGGGATAAACATTTGGGCTTCTCCATACATTATGAAATCGTGGGATCAACATTTGAGTTTCTCCATTGTAGGATCAGCATTTGGGCTTCTCCATTGTGGGATCAACATTAGGGATTCTCCATACATTATGAAATCGTGGGATCAACATTTGAGTTTCTCCATCATGGGATCAGCATTTGGGCTTCTCTACCATGGGATCGACATTTGAGCTTCTCCATCGTGAAATCGTGGACCATACCTGCCACTTGTAGCTTGACTCAACAGAAATAATTAGTAAGAATATATGTGTGTGCATAGAGGATTGAACATTGTAGCAAACAAATGTAACGGTAAGGATAATGGAAGATAGGAAAGCATATCTGTCTTGTTTTCGGATCAACTAC
>NW_025845686.1:20515-56059 GCF_002878395.1 Capsicum annuum | reverse complement strand
ACATAGTTGTAATTTGATATTACTTTTTAGGTTCTTCGATGAGGCCATTTAATATTTCTAACTTGATTATCTCTAAAAGCTATATATCTTTAGAACAAGAAAAGCTAATAATTCTTGTGCTCTCTCATTTTTCTTCAAACTTGCTTTTTTATTAACATGGTTATGAAGTCAACTCCAAGTTTAATTCAAGAATCACATGGGCCTAATATAATAGAGGAGATGAAGTTTGTGTTAACCCGTAGTGTTTTCATGTGCAGTAAGCCTTTCTATTCACTAGTTCTCCAAGTGGGTTGCTTGTAATATTGTTAGTTATTAATTATTAGATAAACGATCTGCAGTAAATAGTTCAAGTTTGGTGGTTGAAGCATAGATGTGAGTCCATTACTTTACTATTCAAAAATCTTGAGATTTTTTTTTATCCTTTTCCCGAGTTACCATTTGTATGGTGAATTATAATAAATGAATAGTCTTATATTGATATATTGGTAACAAATGGAGCAACTAATTAATACCTCTACTCTATAATTCATGGAGGTTGAAAATTTTGATGCTCTTGTATTAGTAAGTATATTAAGTCAGAATTAGAATTGCTTGTGAAGCTAATACTTGTCTTTTAAGGATGCGAACCTCAGTGAATATGTATAGAGAGCTTATGGCTAATAGTGTTGAAATAGAAGAGATCATGTAATTCCTGAGATGTCCATCCTTCTCCCTAAATGTGCAAAATTGACCACATTTTTTCTACAGTCTATAGTTATTTAAGCAGCCAAAAGGTATTAATTTTTATGTTGTGTTTTGGTCGATTTTTTCTCTATGTGATTCCCTGTTGTTTCTACTAGTGTACATTTTGTCTTCTTGAAAATTGAATTTCTATTACATTTTCCCTAAAACTAATTACTTCCTTACATCTCAGTGCATGTGCTAAACGTAATATCTCCACACGAAAGTTATGATATTATTTTCTTGTTTTCCTCTTTACTAGACATCATGTGACTAGGAGAGAGTAATTTATGGCTAGTAAAATATCTTACTCTGAATTAGTTTGTCTCCTCTCCATCCATCATTTATTAAATATGAGTGTGTTGAATATGTTTACTAAGACTTAGCACCTATTATGGAGTGCATTGAATTTTTCATTTACTAAATACGATTCTTGCGAGTGATTGCACTTGTCAGTACATATAACTTAGATGGGTCAGTTACTTCAAAGTTATTTACAGCATCAAATAAGAATTCTTTTAGATAGTTTTTTATCTGTCGGGTTAAAGTCTTTGATAACATTAGCAGACCTTTGTGTTGGAATCTCTAGACTACTTAGCTTTGCTTATTCTGCCAAGTCAGAACGTCTTAGACCCGATCTATCCTTTACATCACCAAGGCATTCTCAGTTCTAATGACCATGGTTTGTGACTATAGGATATGCTTCCACATGATGGTTAATGTTCATTGGAGGCCATGGAATAAAATTTCAGTCTTTTGATTATCAAAAAACTATTTTTATCTTTAGTCTTCAATGAAAAAGATGCCACATGTTGCTTAATGCCTTGTATTCACCTAACAGGGTATGTTAAGGTCATCAGGTTTTCCTGCACATGTGCGTATCCTACCATTCATTATGAAAAATGTCATACATTAAAGATAAAGTTAAGGCAATGAAAGTAGAAATTGAGGTGTTTGAAGGCCTTAACGATGAGGGTGAGATGTTTACGCCAGGTAGTAAGCTGAGTGATCATTTTTCACTCCCTTGTGCTAATGAAGCAACTGTGAGGTTCTCATAAGGTCGAACTTATCATCCAGATCCAAGTCTTCTGAGTGTGTTTGAAAATACAGGTGATTCAATTTGTAGTGGTGGCTTCAAAGTCCATTTGATCTATTGAATTGACTGATGAAGACTTTTTGAACAATTATGTTTTTAAATTTACATTTGTTTTGGGAAATTTATTGCTAGTGTACATCTTGAAACATTGCTTTATTAGTATGTGTAGCACCAAACATGTCTCCTCTTGAATTTATTATAAATCTATACATTTGAATAATTATTCTTGCGTTATTTATTAGATAGTTAAATGCTTGAGATTTTCAAAACAGGACTATAAATCTTAATATAATTTATATTTTTTTTGACAAAAAAGTGAGTATTAGTGGCGACCCATAGTCGCCACAAAAAGTCAATTTTTAAGAAAAAACTAAAATTCAACCTTTTGTGGCGATAAAAGATCGCCACTAAAGCATTTGTGGCGACAATGGTCGCGGTAAAGCGTCATCTACAGTGGCGACTATCCCAACATCAATCTTTTGAACTTTGTTTTGTGGTGTATTTTCTTCTTTTTTATGGCAAGTTTTATCGCCACAAAATGTATGTATTGTGGCGACTTACATATGTCGTCACAAAAAACTTTTAGTTACGGAAGTAGTTTCTACGACCCTTATGTCACCACTAAAAATTATTAGTAGCGATTTTTGATTCTTTTGCGGCGACTTTTATCGCCACTAAAAACCAGATTTCTTGTAGTGACCCCTCTAAAATCAGGGTTAAATGAGCTGAAAATGCCTAGTGACGAGATAAACAATGCGCTGTGTCGATGGGGTCGATGCAAACAGCGACGTGTCACATTGATAGGTACGATGCAATAGCCAGTGTGACGCGTCAAGATCACGTTGGCTTGCTGTTTTACCCATCCAAACATATTGACATTCCTGATCATGAATCAACTTGAAAATCGATATTCTAACGTCGAAAAGATCAAAAATAAGATCATCCCATATTGAAGGCTAAAATGCTTCAAAGTCTTAAAACTTAGCTGAATTTTTCTAAGTTTGGGACCCTTTTTGGCATGCTATACAGGACTGAAATGATTTGGATTTTGCGGGCTCTTACAATATTTCCCCCTTGGGAACATTTGTCCTCGAATGGGACTGACTGAACTGAGGGGAGCCAAGGAATTGTAATTTCACTGACATTCATAACTGAAGCATGACTAAATTCTGGAGACATGACACATGACTGAACTATTTCATGAATGCATGAATGACATAAGAATGTTATACAACTGTAATTGAGCATGGAATAGAGTAAATCTAAGGAAATTGTTACCTTAGGAAGATTCTGAGTTTATGTAGAAGAGGTTAAGATACTTTGTTCACATGTCTGCTTCTGCTTCCCAAGTAGCTCCCTCAACAGACTGATTCCACCAAAGAACTTTGACCAAAGAAACTTCTTTGTTCCATAGTCTACAAATATAACGATCAAGGATTTTGACTGGGACTTCCTCATAAAAGAGACTATTCTGAATATCTACACTATCTATAGAGACCACAACAACTGGGTCACCAATGCACTTCTTTAGCAAGAAGACGTGAAACACTGGGTGCACTGATGCTAATTCTGCAGGAAACTAAAGCTCATAAGTTACCTTAGAGAAATGATTGAGAATCCTATAAGGACCAATATATCGGGGATTAAGCTTCTCCTTCTTACCAAATCTCTTCACTCCCTTCATGGGAGAGATTTTTAAATACACAAAGTCGCTAATACCAAACTCGAGATTTTTTCTTCTCACATCTGCATATGATTTTTGTCGGCTCTGAGTTGTCTTTTGCCTCTCTCTGATTAACTGCACTTTCTCTAAAATATTAAACACTAAGTAAGGCCCTACTACCACGACCTCACCTACTTCGAACCAACCAATGGGAGATATACATTTCTTCCTATAAAAAGACTTAAATAGAGCCATCTAAATATTGGAATGATATCTGTTATTATATGCGAACTCAATCAAAGATAAGTGGTCATCCCAACTACCCTTAAAGTCAATAACACACGATCTCAACATATCTTATAAAGTCTAAATAGTCCTTTCTGCTTTACCATCTCTTTAGGTGGAAGGCTATAATGAGGTGGACTTGGGTTCCAACATATCTACAAACTCTAAAATATCTCTCTTCATTCCACTCCACCAATAGACTTCTTGCAAGTCGCTGTACATCTTAGTGGCCCCTAGATGAATTGAGTAACGCTTACCATGCACTTCTGCAAGAATTCGCTGTCTTACACCATCCACATATGGCATACACAATCTACCCTAATAATGCAACACACCATCTCCCCCTTGGGAGAAAACTCTACCTTCTGGTCTCTGACTGACTCTTTCAGCTTAACTAAATTGGGATCCCTGTCCTTCTTTTCTTTTACTTCAAAAACCAAAGATGATTCCGAACTATTCTACACCTAAACACTACCCTCAGCCGAATTAACCAAACGGACACTTAGTCTGGTAAGCTGATGAACTTCCTAAACTAGCTTTTTCTTACCATCCTCAACATGAGCAACACTAACTAAGGAAAACCTACCGAGGGAATCTGTCACTATATTGGCCTTGCCCGGATGATACAGAACACTCATGTCATCTTTCAACAACTCTAGCCACCTTCTCTAATGCAAGTTTAGGTTTTTCTGAGAAAATACATACTGCAAGCTTTTATGGTCTATGAACACATCAACATGAACCCCATACAAATAGTGCCTCTAAATCTGTAAGGCAAGCACAACAGCTTCTAATTCAAGATCATGGGTAGGGTAATTCTTTTCATGGGGCTAAAGTTGACTAGAGGTATAGGCCACAACCCTACCCTTCTGCGTCAAAATCACACCCCAAACCAACTCTAGAAGCATTATAGTAAACAACAAACCCATTTGAACCATCGAGAAAAGTCAAAACTGGGGTTGTAGTGAGTCGAGTCTTTAACTCCTGAGAACTCTTCTCACAAGAATCTAACCACTGGAATTTTACTTTCTTCTGAGTCAATCTGGACATGGGGGATGCAATAGATAAAAATCCTTCAACAAACTATCCGTAATAGCCAGCCAAACCCAAGAAACTCTTGATATCTGATGAGAGATGGGTCTAGTCCAGTTTCTTACTGCTTTGATCATTTGAGGATCAACTTTAATGGAATCACCAAAAACTATATGACCAAGCAAATCCATTGACCTTGGGAAAAATTCGCATTTACTGAATTGGGAAAACAATTGATAGGCTCTAAGAGTCTGTAATACTATTCTGAGATGGTCTACCTGATCATGTTCACTGCAGGAGTGGACAAGAATGTCATCTATGAAGACTGTAATGAACATGTCTAAGTACTGCTTGAATACTCTATTTATCAAGTCCATGAAAGCTGTTAGGGCATTGGTAAGACCAAATAAATTGACTAGGAATTTGAAGTGATCATATCGTGTTCTTAAAGCTATTTTTGGAATGTCATATTCTCTGACTTTGAGGTGATGATAGCCCGATCTAATGTCTATCTTAGATAAGTAACTGACACCCTGAAGTTAGTCAAACATATCATCGATTATAGGAAGTAGATAGTTATTCTTGACTGTGACTTTGTTCAACTGACGGTAGTCAACACATATTCTGAGAGAACTATCTTTCTTTTGCACGAATAGAACTTGTGTGTCCCACGGGGAGACACTGGTCTGATGAATCCCTTATCTAGAAGGTCTTTCAGCTGTTCTTTTAGATCTTTAAGTTATGTTGGAACCTTTCTATATAGAGGAGCAGAGATGGGTTTAGGAAGAAGGTCTATTGCGAGGTCAATTTCCCTTTCGAGAGGAACTCTAGGAAGATCTTTGGGAAATACATCTAGAAATTCACTTGCTACTGGAACTGACTCATGATTAGGGGTCTCTGAACTAGAGTACTTAACACGAACGAGATAATAGACACACCCTGTGATATCAGTTTTCTCACTCTAAGGTATGAAACAAGTTGACCCCTAAGTGCTGAAGTACTACCCTGCCATTCTAGGATAGGTTCATTCGGGAACTAAAATTGAACAACTCTCTTTCTACAATCAACTGAAGTATAGCATGAATGGATCTAATCCATGCCGAGAATGACATCAAAATCTATCATCTCTAACTCTACTAAGTCTGCTAAAGTATCTTTTTGAGACACCATAATCGGACAGTTCCTGAATACCCACCGTACTATGATAGACTTACCCACTGGGGTAAAGACTAAGAAGGGGGCTGCTAGGATTTTAGGACTGACTCTAAAGTCAACAGCTATATAAGGAGTTATAAAGGACATATAAGCTCCTGGATCTACCAAAGAATAAACAGGTAAATGGTAAACTTGTAGCAAACCAGTGACCACATTAAGAGAATTTTCCTGATCCTGTCGGGATTAAAGTGCACAGAGACTATTTGGATGTTGCCCACTGGTGGCACTGGAAGTGGCACCTTGCTGATATGGGAGACTAGACTGAGCTTGGGGACGATTGTGCAGACTCTGGAAATCCATCTGAGGACACTCTCTGATCCTATAGACACATTCAAAACATACATCATTGCCAGCTCTACAGACACCCTGATGGTTTCTTCTATATTTTTGACAAAGAGGATTTATTTGGGCACTGCTAATACTACCCTAAGATTTAGATCCTGGCGCCCTATCTTTATTACCATTTCTGAACTTAGGCACCGGAGCACTGACTGAGGACGGAGATGGAACTAAAGATTTTGGGTGAAATTAAGGATGATTACCACCCTCTAACTTAGGTTGAGTGAAGTTGAAGCTACCTGTTCTAGCCCTCTTACTCTCTCTCTCTTTCTCTTTAGTCTTCTATTCCTCTATCTGTTAAGCATGGACCATCAATCTAGCCAAGTCCATTTCCTTAATTAGAATTGCGGTCCTACACACTTTGACGACACAGTAAGACACACCAGGCACAAACTTACTCATCTTAGATTTGCTATCAGCTACCACATGAGGAGCATATCTGGCTAACTGAGTAAACTCAGGGGACTGCTCCTTCACTGACATGCTGCCCTGCTTTAATTTAATGAACTCTAAAAGCTTGGATTTCTTTAACTCCAACCGGAAGAACTTATCTAGAAAGGCAGTAGCAAACTTCTCCTATTCTATAGGCCCTGCATCTGCGGCCTTATCTATTTTCCACTACTTAAACCATGTATGAGATACATCCTGCAATTGATATGTAGGTAATTAAGCACTTTCACTAGCGGTTACCCCCATAATATTTGTTACCTTCTGCACCATGTCAAGGAATTCCCGTGGGTCTTCTTCAAACTTAGACCCTAAAAATGAAGGAGGGTTCATTTGGGTGAAGTCCCAAATTTTATTTCTGAGCTTCCATAGAATGGGATAGAATGGTGAAAGCTGCTCTGAATTCTGCGTGAGAGACATGCTCATCCAGGGGATCTGCCTAAACGGGCGGAGGTGCTGGCTGATTCCCGGTTCTTCTTCTATTGGTATTTTTGGGAGCGTTCTATAAATGGAAGGAAAAATTGGATTAGACAGAGAGTTTAACTTGAACTTGGCAATCGAATTGAATATGGATGCCACGAGGTACTCCCTTTAGGCAATCAACATAGCGTTCACCGACTCGGCAATATTTGTGGTCATCACGTCAAACCTGTTGCCGAGAAAATATGCCCTGCTCTATTTTTCAAAATCAAGCTCATGCTCAAGAAAAAGGCTACCTCGGGAAGTAGTTCTTGAATTCCATAAAATGGTCGCTAAACTTCTCGAAAGAATATGCCTTTACCGCGTTGTAGAATAGATAGAGGTTTTCTCGGCAGTGGTAATTTACTTGGAGATTTTCACCTAGGTGCCTCATGGAGTACCCGTTATGAGCATAGTTGTACTCTTTTGCGATGCCGTTGGCAACGCTCTTATGCTTATTGAAGATAAATCATAAATTTGGTCCATCGACCACAATAGACTTCAGCTTCTCAAAGAAGAACGTCCAAGATGCATTGTTCTCCTTATCAATAACGCAAAAGGCAATGGTATAAATATGGTTCTCCGTATCCTGTGCAACCGTGCTTAGCAGCACCCTCTCGTACTTGTCGTATAAATGAGTGTTGTCGACCACAATAACCTTCCTCATGTGTGCGAATCCCCTAATGCAAGTGCCCAATGATAAAAAGTAGTACATAAATCTATAATCGACCTTGTTTGCCATGATGGAATGGGTAGTGCCAATATTAAGAGCGTCGATCATGTATGAAAAACGGGCAGGAAGCGATACCTGTGCTCCACTGTCCCTCGAACCATTTATTTGGCAATCACCCCCAGCCAATATTTCCAATACTTGGTCTACTTTTCAAGTTCGTGAACACGATTCTCTAAATCTCGCTAGTGTTCGAACCCTTTTCTTTGCAATACATGTTCACAAACAGTGATGTAATGACTTTAGATGAGATTTTTCTATGGTAGCGGGTGGCGTATTCGACGCCGTAATTGTGATCACCAACGTATTTATAGATGACAAATCTATCTGTGCATTCATACTTTTTTGCCCGCAAATCCACCCGCGGCTAGGACAAATACATTTCACCTTGAGGAATTTGCTACAGCTCTTCAACGTAGCATAATCAAAAGAATTTCTCACAGCTGCTACATCCAGTAACAATTTCAGCTCCTTTTTACTGCTAAATATTGATTTACCTGAAAATTAGTTTCGTCGAAGAAGGTGTGGTTGGTTTGTGCTTCCAATTCACCCTCTTCTCCCCTTCTTCAGAGAAAATTGAATCTTTTAATTCCATTGAATCTTCTTTCGAATCCATTGGATGAGCATCCAAACTCTCATCTTCACATAAATCATGTTCGTCGATTTTCGACTGTGGTAGTGAGACTGTCGGAGACCCCAAAACGACATTTATCCTCAATAATGGCCTAGAGCCATCGGCAGCGACATCCAATATGTATAACGACACATGCTGATCATCATTTATGCGCGTGGGATGTATTTTACCCCACCCATTCATTAAATAGGTAATCGCAATGTTCTTTCGCTTTCATTCTAATTCTCCGCTCTCAATTATGCTTTGGACCATGTCGTCGTACGATTCATTGCAATGCAATGGGATGGACGCTGTCTCCTTTGTAGATAATTTCCATCTCTAACAGTTGGGACCCCTCTCCCATGCACCTATATAATTACCACCCACGACAACTACCTCAACTATTGCCATAATAGACCGCACAAGTCGATAATAGAGCAAGGTTTAGTTCTATAGATGGTCGATGACTTGTCGATCCCTGGTGTCAATACGTCCGTACAAAGATGCGAATCGACTGATTTTTGATATAATCGTTGCCCTCTAAGCTCTGGGGTGGAAAAATGTATGTGTATGACTTCTACACAACTAAAATATATGACAAGGTATTGAGTTGATTTGGAAAGCTTTTTGAGCTAGTAGAAATGGTGAATTTTTTTTTTTCAAAAAGGATGGAACAATAATGGAGGCAATGTGAAGAATGTAGATTTTCAGTTGTGATGAACAATTTTTCGTCGGAAAAGCGACCGGAATCAGAAATTATTGGTGAAAAAGGGAGCTTCTATTGGTGGCTTCTTGGACAATTTTCTAAATTAAAATAGGAAATATGAAAAAATTGTGGGAATATGAAAAAAGGAGGAAATATTAAATATTAAATATTAAATGGATGAGGTGGGGACTAAAGTGTAAAGTTTAAAACTTGTGCGGTTGGTTTGGATGAAAGAATGGATGATGTCATAAATGTGTCTAAACACCTAATTTTTCAAGACTTGTGTCTAAATGTTAAAAGTTTTGAAAGTGTCTATTTGCCCAACTCTCCCTACTTAGTGCTTAAATTTTCTTTAGTGAATATTTTCTTGAAAAGCACAATTTCATCCGGGAAATTTAATATCTATGCACAAAGACAACAAATATCTAATAAATATATTCCTTAAAGAATTTCTAGACAAAAGATAATAGAACCAACATTTCCGTTAAGTGATATAAAAAATCATTTAAATACTTTGATTTATACTTCCATTCACAATAATTTAAAGAAAAATAAATAAAATAAATAGAGTTAAAACTTGTGTGATGACCTAATTAAAGGAAAGCACAAACAACGTCTGAAAACTCGAACAGAAATCTCACAACTTCGACCTCTTCACTTTTTGTTTTTTTCTTCCAATTTCTTCTTACCTTTTTCTTTCCTAGTTTTCTCTTTTTCGTTACTTTTCTTTCTTGACTTTTTTTTTTTTTTTTTTTTGTAGTTTTCTGTGTTTTCTTTTCTTTTCTTAAATTATTCTCTGCCCCTCGTGTATGTTGTATCCCCTCCTATATGTAGAATGATGTTGTCTTTATAGTGTTATTTGTGCATTTGTGCAGGTGTGTTGTGGAAATATGGGAGGGGAAGTTGAGGAATTACGGGTGAAGACGTGGGGTAGTATTTAGGATTCTTCCTTTTTTTTTTTTTTTTTAAATTCAAGATAAGATAAAATATATATAAAAAAATAATATAAAATAAAAAATAATAGTAATAATATTAATAATAATATAATAATGATGATAAAATATTAATTAATTATGATTTTATATTAAGAGAGATAAAAGAAAAGTTTATAACTAGCCTAAAATAAAATATAGTTGAAAAATGTTAAAATTACTAAATTATTTGTTAAAATCTAGATTAAAAGAAAAAAAAATATTTTATTGAAAATTTTATTATTATTTACAATAAACATATAAATAAAAATAAAATATATCCTAAAATGTAGCTCTATTTTAAAGAAAATCTTTTTCATAATTTTCAAATGAAACCTACTAAAAATGAAATCAAAGCTAAAATAAATATTGAATAAAATATAAATATTTAATATCAAAAAATAGGGTAAAACTTAAGGAGGATAAAAAATTACGTGTGAAGATGACATCCTTCCCACTTCAGTGCATTAATATTCCTCAATTCCCAATAGCAAGAACTTAAAATAGATCATCAAAAGCAAATTCATCTTTATTAGATAAGTGACTTGACATGTTAGTTTCCATTAAAGCAACCAAGCATGGGTTGTGATTCCTGATAAGTTCCTTAAAATTTCTTTTGAAATTTTTATTATTGAATCCACGGGTTTTCCACACAATAAAGCAAGTAACTTGGTTCATTGGATTATGTGTAATGTTTGGGATCAGAACTTCCTTATTCTTTGGGCTGGAGTTTTGGCAAAGCCTCATAGTTGGAGCCATTATGACTACATGTTATGCTAGATCTTGATTCAATGCAGGTCTTATGACAAAGGATCACTCACCACGGTGCTTGGACAATTATGAATGTATTTTTTATCCTCTTTTTCTGAAAATGCCATAAGGACTACATATTTTAGGTTTGAGATTCTGGTAAATGAGGCTCTAGTTAGTGGAGTTGTTCTTACCATTTTTTGAGCTATAAGAGGTGGTTGAGGAGTATCCTTGGGAATTGGGACTCTCTTGCACTGGTTGAGGTTGTCCTGAAAAAAAGATTGGATTGTTTAAGATCATCTCATGAGGAGTGAAAAAAAGGGTTTAAGAGATATTATGCATGTTGGAAAAGGGGTTCAAGTAGTGATAAAGGCTCCTCAGGCTTTGTACGGTTTAAAGAGAATTGCTTATGGAGACAGGATTTTTGTGTTCATTATCTCTATTTGATTGATAAAGTTTTCTAGTGCTAGTAATCACCCTTCCATTACCAACTGAGATAACTATTTTCTTTTGGAGAACTACCATTTACCAAACCCCATTATTTTCCATCATAAATGTGGTTGCATGCCCTTGACATCCCATAGCTATCCAAGACTGTGGTTGGTGAGATGGTTGTACCGGGGGTTGCAAAGATCAAGGGGTTGAGCAAATGGAGGAGGTGTGTTGTGTGAGTTGTCAATTGTTTGGTTGAGCAATCTGGGAGGATGGTATAGAGGGGATTGGCTTATTGTTTTAGTGAGGAGCGACTTGTGGTTTGCATATTTTGAGAACAAGAGTTAGAGTAGTAAGCTTGCTAGTGGAGGAAAACCTCCTAGGGATAAGAGACAGGGCTAAAGAGAGCCAAAAAAAAATCTTTTGTGTAGAATCCTGCATAATCTCAAATGTTATTAGTTCTGGTACGTAGACCAAATAATATAATGCAAGCAAAAGTTTCTAGATTCATGGAGATATTGAACAACATATAAGTTATCATGCTTGCATATCCTGGTTAGAAATCCATAATAGAGTCCGACTACAACGACTGAATTGATTATCTTCATGCATAAGGATACTAGATTACCTAGTAGAAAAGATTGAAAAATCACCATTTACCCCCGTTTTCACGGTTTAGGCAGCTCCCATTTCGCCCACCGCTACTATGGGAATCACTTTTGCTTTCTTTTCCTCTGGCTACTAAGACTTTTTAGTTCGCCTAGTTCTGTCTTTTCTGCCCATTGGAGTTGACGGTCCTAGTTCTGTTAGAGTAAGAGCTCTTACTGGAATAACAAGAGAAGTGTTTGGCTGATCAGTGAGGTGCAATGATTAGGTATCTTTATAGGAAGATATCATAGAATAAGTATTGGTTGACAGGGATGTAGGAGAGAGAAGGAGAATAATTTTTGTATTAATTTCTTGACAAAAAACGCTTGACTCTTGTCCCGAGATCTTTTGCTAAGTGTGTATGCATCCAGAGAGATGATACAGATGTTTCAATAACAACCATTTCATTTGAATCGTCACTAGGAGTGTATTAATGTAAATAAGAGGTTGATAGGGGGTTAGCTCTATTTTTTGTTGGGGGCTTAATTTTATGGAATTTGCATTAGGGTGTTTTCTAGGGGAATGAACATTGATTCGATTTGATATGTGTTGGAAGAATTAAATCTCATTCCTCTTACCAATTTTTCATTGAAGATGATAACACATAGAAGAGAAAAGAAAAGAAAAGAAAGATGTCAACAACAAGTTAAGAACAACAGAGAAACTCAGTGGACTTATGTCTGAAAACAGCTGAGAGATGTGGCAAGATCAGAAGCACACAAATATAACATGATGGATTAAATATGGGCCGTCAGATGCATACAAGGACAGCTGTTCATATTCTAGATAATTCTGTACAAAGAATATAGTTAGTTATAATAGTTATGTATTTAGACAAATAGGAATTAGACAAGTGTACAGTATTATTTTCTTATTTTGCAACAAATACTTGTATATATACACATCTTTGTACACATGGATCAAGACATCAGAAGGAAATTTTTCCCTAATTCAGTTTGTGATTTTTATAATATGTTTGAAGGAGAACATTCAGAAACATTAATTTGAATAATAAAGTTATTACTAGACATAAAGTCATTATGAGAATTTATACTGCTCCTAGTCAAGTTATTACTACAAGAAGAACTACACTTGGAGCAGTTAAGGTCTTGATAATGTTAATAGAAATTTTTGGGTCAGAACAATTATGCTCAGTCGAGGAAATGAAGATTTTAGGAATTACCTTATCTTGGATATTTTTACCTGGTATAACTTTTTTTTCCCCTTGAGAATTGAAATGTTTTCCATACCTCTGTCTTTATAATGGCTTTTGTGACCTCTGTTGCACAGTTTAATTTGGATTGTGTTTGTTGTGTTTGAATATCTTGATGAAGATCATCCCTGAGTGTCAAACTTAGACGTCCACAATTCTTAGACAAAAAATTTTCCGTCTCATAGATGATTTGTTGCATGTGATTTTCAATTCGAATTCAATTAGGAATTGGATTGTCGATGGACACTTGTATAAAAACTTTAGCATACCTTCCTCGTAAAGTAGAAATGATACACACATATATCTTTAGTAGTTTACCTATATAATTGTCTACTTTTTTAGGAGAATATATTTATAAAACTCCATTGAAAGATGAGGAAGACACACACAAATGGCTGAGGACGAGAGAGTATCTTTCTCTGGGATGAAGTTTGGCTCCCACTCTTGTATGAATAGGTAGTAGCCATATACAAACATGGACCATTATTTAGGACTATGCTCATATTTTCAGCAGTGAAAAACTTGAGGATGTAATATTTCGACTCCAAATCGATGTGAGGTACTTGGTCTATTATTTCAAATTATTGAAGCTTGGTTCTTAGGTATTAACCTGTAACACGTTTACCTATGAGTTTGATAAGTGGGTGTTTTCAAGGGACATACAATCTTTGATTGTACTTTTGAGTATGATAATTTTAATATCATCGGAGAGTTCATTCATGCATACATCCATCATGATAATTACCGATTTAATAATGTTATGATTTGGACAAATAAGCAAATCACAAGTAAAAGAAAACAAGAACAACACACAAATTTACGTGAAAACCCTTGCGGGGAAAACCACGAGTAGAGGCAGAGGCCGAGGAATTCACTATAATGGAGAGAGAGAGTACAATGTGGAGACGAATTGTCTCAATGACGTATTTTTCTAAATACCCAACAACCCATTAAATATACTTATATAATATGTGCATACAAATAAGTCCTAGGCCCGATCCCTACGCTACCGGCATAGGCCCCATTGATAATCACAAACATGGGTCGCACCGCAAAAATTTCAAGGCCGGATCAACAAAATTCGGGTCACAACTCTAACAATCTTCACCTTGACAAGAATTCTAATTCAGAACTCAAATCCATTTCAAGAGAAACTCTCCACCTCTTCTATATCTTAACAACTAACACCAACCAAGTCCAAGCAATGCTCAAACTTGGCACTTGGTAGTGTCTTGGTCATCATATTAGCAGGGTTATCATGGGTACTAATATTTCTTACCATAATATCACCACGAGCAATAATTTCACGCACTAAATGATACCGAACATCGATGTGCTTTGTCCTCTTGTGAAACATCTGATCTTTTGTAAGGAAGATAACACTCTGACTGTCGTAAAAGACCGTAGTAATCTGTAAGTCTTTGCTAAGTTCACCAAACAGAACCTTCAACCAAATAGCTTCCTTGAAAGCCTCTGTAATAGCTATGTACTCTGCCTCAGTAGTTGACAAAGCAACCATAGTATGTAAGGTAGCTTCCAACTGATAGCACAACCACCAATGGTAAAAACATAGCCTATAAGGGATCTCCTTTTATCATGGTCTCCTGTAAAATTAGAATCAACATACCCGATTACTCCATCTCTATTTTGCCCAAACTGCAAACAAACATCAGCAGACCCATACAAGTAACTGAAAATCCACTGAACTACTTTCCAATGTTCTTTACCAGGATTTTCCATGTATCTTCTAACTACACAGACGGCATATGATAAATTTGGTCGGGAACACATCATCGCATACATAAGAGACCCGACATCACCAGAGTATGGAACTCGAGACATATAGTCACGCTCATTATTAATCTTTGGAGATAATGTAGCCAAGAGTTTGAAGTGAGCTGCCAATGGAGTACTAAAAGGCTTGGTATTTTTCATATTGAACCTGTGAAGCACTTTCTCAATATACCTTTTTCTGATTCAAGTATAACTTACACTTCTCTCTATCCCTTATAATTTCTGTAATACCTCAAAAAATCCAAACCAATATTAACGCCATGTTTCAAGCTCATTCATAGTACATCATGGTTATTTTATAGTTTTATGAGTAAGTTGGATGTATATTAAGGCCTCAAATAATACTCAGCTATCAAACGAATCAAAGCATCCATTACTGATTGAATTCTTAATAAGGATATTGCCATAGTCAATTTCAAATGCGGATATCTTTCATTATACAAAGAATTTTTGAGCTCATAACCCACTAAAATATAGATGATTGAATTAGCTTTTCAACGATAAAAATTTCATCCAAAACTGATACCGGAGCAAAAAGTTATACCTATTTTACTTCAGCATGTCAGCCTGACAACTAAGTGACGACCTGAGCTGATGTGCCGTCACATATCTGATGACTTATCAGCCCAAGTCGTCAGACTTAGGCAAAAACCCATCAATTCCAGCTTCCAAGTAATGACCTGAGCTGACAGACCGTCACATATCTGACGGCTTATCAGCCCTAGTAGTCAGCTGAGAATTTCAGCAACTGGGAAGTAGTTTTGTAGGGGTATTTTAGTATTTTCCTCACCCTAAACCATACCCCCATGACATAAAATGCCATAAACATGAAATTCATCCTCAATTCATTAAAATATCCTCACTTTCTCTCAAACTCTCTCAAGAACAAGCCTTAGGATTTTAATAGAAGATTCAAATCTGAAGAATTTGACCGTCAATCTTTTTAAAGTTAAGCATTAAGGTATGTTAGATGTTTATTCATGGGTCCCTTTGTAATGCCCTGGATCTGGTACTCGGAATGCTACATGGTGATAATAACCCCGAAGGACCACAAGCTAACCCATGACTGATATCTGTACCTGTACACTGCATAATATGACATAATAATGCAGAAACATGCACTGAAAGGCCATAAGGTTCAATACTGAACATAATATGAATGATATAACATCTATGTGGGGTAATAGAATACCCAAAACAAAATTGAACATACTGTAGTCTGAAACATGATAATTTAGAAAGCCTCTAACTAACTGAACTATCTGAGTAAGGAGCTGATGGGACATGTCCCCAACTAACTCCAACTAATAAACTAATTAATGAGATAATAGGGAATAATCATGTCCTCAAATTATGAGGACTCACTTCTAACTCTACCTGCTGAAACTGGAATCTACTGCTGATCTGGAGCTCGTATCTCTAAACCTATGGTATAAGACACCATAGCACAAATGCGTCAGTACTTTAAATGTACTAATATGCATGTAAGGTAGGCTGAATGCATGGGGTTCATATGAATGAATAATAATAATAATTGACTAACTATCATGAGCGTGAGAATACAAGCATAGGACATAACAACTGACATAATACTGTGGTAACATGATTACCGAATCTGAATTTAACTGATAACATGAGTGAGTGTATCTGAAAGTCCTGAATCTGATGGAATTATCTGAGTTTCGTACTGTGTCTTAGTCGACTGTATCTGACAGTCTTAAATTCTGAAAAACTATCTAAATTCTTTTACTGAGACTGTAGGAGGTAGTCATCTAACCGACATGCCCCAAATGATGCATTATAGCTTAATTGGGGTCCAATCTATGCCCTGATTGGAAGGGTATCAATACTGCACAACTGGTAAGGACAACACGTGAGTGACCCTAATATAACAGGTAACTCTAGTGAGAACGGTGGGAACCCTCATATAGAGGCTAAGACACCTCATCTACCCTTATATAGCAGGCTATGATATCTCAATCTATGCTGGCTACCTAGTTCTGGAACTCAAGAATTGAATCTAAGAATCACATCCTCATATAATAGTTGAGTTCCCATCCTTGGATACACTCGGTGCTAATTTTTACTCGTATCTGAATAGACATTAAACATAATTTACTGAACATGGACTGAGTTACTAAATTCCGTTGACTGAAAAAATATTACTGATATCTGACAACTGACTGGGTTCTTGAGATCATGGAGATTTCCTGAGTCATAAGACTGTCTAAAGTCTAAGGATTCATAGCTTGACTGAGAGGATCATGGAAACATGACATGGCTCTAGGCACATAACTAATATTTCAGGTACAAGTACCCCCAGGACTCGATGGAAGGAAAACTGACCAAGAATAACTTACTTGAACATATAACTAATATCATAATCCATAATACATTTATAGAAGCATTCCATCAAAATATGTGATAGGCATAACTTGTACATATATAGGGATTTCATGATATCATACTAGTTGGGCATTGTTCCTTCATCTAAGTATTTAATCAAACACATGGTAGGAATAGCACATGTAGACAACATTATGGAACAATTAATCGTCATGATTTATTTCTATTTTCATCATCTAGGGTTTATTCATAGGTTCACATGAATATATATCTATACAAATCCATTCCATATAAAATTGATCACCCAACATGGATTTGAATTCAATTGACCATTCTCAACATAAAAAAATAATCCCAACTTGAAATTCATAAAGAAATCCATAAACTTAAACTTAGAAAAGATATTCTTGGGCTTCATGGACGAAAGGTGTCTATGAATGACACTACGCATACTTTAGTTCGTGATTTTGTGAAGATTGATAAAGGAAATTTTTGATTCTGAATCTTCTACGAAAAGCTCTAGGTTGTTATTGAGAGGTTTTTGAGAGAAGAGAGTGTATTTTGGGTGAAAAGTGGATAAATCACGTGTTAAAGGGCTTAAATAGGGTTGGAAAATTGACCCTTTTAAACCTAGACGCGTCTTGTAATTTCTGTAAAAATTTCTCGAATTGAACCCCTGGCACGATGTGAAGCTATCAAGCCATGTAACTGGAATTTGATAATTGGGAAACTCAGGGATGGCGCGACGCAGATCCATCGCGTTGTCCCTTCTTTTGCGACCTGGAACTTCGGCGCGCCGCGGAGGAAATTACTCTAAGACACTAGAAAAAAACAAATTCTAAATTTGGGCCCTGGCACGGTGTGTCATAATCGCGGACCCCCACTAGAATTTTGCAAATGCCATTTCCTCTTGTGGTGCGGCGTACCACTGACTAATATGGCACTGTTTTACGACAGGAACTTAAAATAGTTGTAACTTTTGACCCAGTTATCGGATTTTGGCGAATCTTATATCGATGGAAAGCTTGTTGAATTTCCCACATGAAAATAAGTCAAAATCTTGAAAATTCCATATGGAATAACCATCATTCAATTTAGAACCTCATACTAGACATTCTTGAGATTAAATTAGCTAGAAAAGTACAGGGTATTACAATATCTCCCCCTTGAGAACATTCGCCCTCGAATGAGACTGACTGAGAGGGAAGAAAAGACAACTGACATACATGCTGAATATTAATAACTGGAACATGATCTCATGACTGACATGACTAATAAACTGAACATATAATGCTGAACATGCATATCTAATGCATGTGTAACTGATTCATGAATGCATGACCGAGTGTTCTGAAGAACTAAGTTTCTCACAATAAGAATGTATGTCTGGTGTATAATTACATAACTGAACTGATACATGCATACATGACTAAATATACAATGGTACTTGATACCAAGTTTCTAATGGGAACATGAGCATGAAGTTTCATACCAAGTTTGTGATGAACACCGAACATGAAACTGAGTAAGCTTAAGAAGAACTGTTAACTTGAGCTTGATTTGAGTTGGTGAAGAAGAGGTGAGGATACTTGGTACGTATGTCTACCTATGCTTCCTAAGTATCTTCCTCGATGGACTTATTTCTCCAAAGAAACTTAACTAAAGGGCCTTTTTTATTCCTCAATCTATGAGTCTTATAGTCTAAGATTTTGACTGGAATCTCTTTATAAGAGAGAGTGTTTAGAACATCAATGTTCTGAATAGGGACTACAACTGATGGGTCACCTATGAACTTCTTAATAAAAGAGACATGAAAGACTGTATGAACTAAGGCTAGATCTGAAGGAAATTCTAGCTCATTAGCTACCTTGCCGAATCAACTGAGAATCTTGAAGAGACCGACATATCGGGGACTGAGTTTCCCTTTCCTACTGAACCACTTCACTCTCTTCATGGGAGAGATCTTTAGATAGGCATAGTTACCAATATTCAGCTCGAGATCTTTTCTACGAACATCTGCATAAGACTTCTGTCGGCTTTGAGCATCCCAGAGTCTTTCTCTAATCAACCAGACTTTTTCTAAAGGATCGAATACTAAGTCAGGCCCTATAACTGAGGCCTCACTAACTTCGAACCAACTAATTGGAGATCTATATCTCCTACCACAGAGAGCTTCGAATAACGTCATCTGAATACTGGAATGATAGTTGTTGTTGTATGCAAACTCAATCAAAGGTAAGTGGTCATCCTAACTTTCCTTGAAATCGATTGCACACGCCCTTAGCATATATTTTAACATCTGAATGGTACTTTATGCTTGACTATCTGTCTGAGGATGAAAGGTTGTACTAAGATGAACTTAGGTACCAAGACCCTTTTGGAATGCGTTCCATAAATTAGAGGTAAACTGGGTACCTCTGTCTAAGATAATGGAGAAAAGAACACCGTGCAATCTGACTAACTCCTTGATGTAGAGTTTGGCATAATCCTCGACTGAGTAAGAGGTATAAACTAGAAGGAAAAGAGCTGATTTCAGAATTTTGTCTATAATGACCCAGACTGAATCATGCTTATGACGAGTTCGAGGCAAACCCATCACGAAGTCGATGTTTACAACTTCCCACTTCCAAGCAGGAATACTGAACTCCTACATGGACCTAATAGGTTTCTGATGCTCTATCTTAACCTACTGACATATAAAGCACTTAGCCACAAACTCTGCAACGTCTCTCTTCATCTAAATCCACCAATATATTTCCCGCAAGTCGTGGTACATATTTGTGGTGCCTGGATGAATAGAGTAACACGCACCATGTGCTTCTGTAAGAATTAGCTACCTTAAGTCATCTACACCTAGAACACAGAGAAGACCATGAAAACGAAGAATACTATCTCCCTCTTGGGAAAAAACCTCTATTTTCTGCTCCTGAACTAACTATTTCAACTTGACAAAGCTGGGATCTCTATCTTGGGTTTCTTTCACCTCAAAACTAGAGGTGATTCTGAACTACTCTGAACCCATATATCACCCTCATCTGTATCGACTAAGAAAACGCCTAGTCTGGCAAGCTGATCGACTTCCTGAGTTAACTTCTTATTCCTGTCATCTGCATGAGCAACACTACCCATTGACAGTCTACTGAGAGCGCTGGCCACTATGTTAGCCTTGGCCTTATGACAGAGAACACTCATGTCATAATCTTTTAAGAGCTCTAACCACCTTCTCTGACGAATATTGAGATCTTTCTAAGAAAAGACATACTGAAGACTCTTATTATCAGTGAACACATCTACATGGATATCACATAGATAATGCCTCCAAATCTTTAAGGCAAAGACTACGACTGCTAACTTAAGATCATGAGTAGGATAATTCCCCTCATAGAGCTTAAGCTGTCTAGAGGCGTAGGCTATGACCTTACCATGCTATATTAGGACATAACCCAAACCTTCTCTAGATTCATCACAATACACTATGAACCCAACTGAACTATCTGGGAGAGCTAAGTCTGGAGCTGAGGTAAGTCGAGTCTTCAACTTCTAAAAACTCTTTTCACATGGATCTGACCATTAAAACTTGTCTTTTTTCTGAGTCAATCTAGACATAGGGGATGAAATAGAAAAAAATCCCTCAACGAACTATCGGTAATAGCCAGCCAAACCCAAGAAACTCCTAATATCTAATGGCGAGACAGGTCTGGGCCACTTATTACTGCTTCGGTCTTTTGAGGATCAACTCTAATGTCATCATCGAAAATGATATGACCAAGGAATGCTACTGACCTTAACCAAAATTCTCACTTACTGAATTTGGTGAATAGCTGATGATCTTTGAGAGTCTGAAGTACTGTTCTGAGATGGTCTACATGATCACGCTCACTGCGGGAATAAACCAGAATATCATCTATGAAGACTATGATGAACATGTCTAAGTACTGCTTGAACACACAGTTTATCATGTCCATTAAAGTGGCTGGGGCATTCATAAGACCAAATGACATGACTAGGAATTCGAAGTGACCATGCCGGGAATAAAAAGCTATTTTTGGAATGTCATATTCTTTGACTCTGAGCAGATGATAGCCGAATCTGAGGTCTATCTTAGAAAAATAACTAGCACCCTACAATTAGTCAAACAAGTCATCAATGCTGGGAGGAGGATACTTGTTCTTGACCGTGACCTTATTGAGTTAATGGTAATCTATACATATTCTAAGAGAACTGTCTTTCTTGCACACGAATAATACTAGAGCTCTCCACGAGAAAACACTGGGCCTGATGAATCCCTTATTTAAGAGATCTTTTAATAGTCCTTTTAGTTCTCTGAATTTTACTGGTGCCATTCTATGTGGTCGAATCGAGATAGGCTGAGTATCTGGAACAAGATTAATACCGAAGTCTATTTTCCTTTCGAGAGGAATTGCTAGAAGATCTTCAGGAAAGACATCTGAATATTCACCTACAACTAGAACTGATTCAAGGCTGGGAGTTTCAGAACTAGTGTCCTTAGCTCGAACAAGATTATAGGCACATCCTTTAGATATTATTTTCCTTGCCCGAAGGTAGGATGGGTTCATTTGGGAACTGAAACTGGACTATTCTATTTCTACAGTTGACTGTGGCATAGCAGGAATAAATCCAATCCATGCCAAGAATAATGACAAAATCAATCATCTCTAATTCGACTAAGTCTGTTGAAGTGACTTTCTGAAATATCATAATCGGGTAGTTCCTATATACCCGTCAGGCTATGATGGTTTTACCCACTAAGGTAGAGACTGAAAAGGGCTCTACTAGGATTTTAGGACTAATTCTGAAATCACCTGCTATATAGGGAGTAACAAAAGACAAAGAAGATCCTGGATCTAGCAAAGCGTAGACATGCACATGAAAGATTTGTAATGTACCAGTAACTACATCAGGAGAATTTTCCCGATCCTATTAGGATTGAAGATCATAGAGACGATTTGGGTGTTGCCCACTAGTAGTACTGGAGGTGGCACCATGCTGATTTGGATGACCGGACTGAGATGAGGAGCGATTCTATTGACCTTGAGGAACTGGATGAGGACAGTCTCTAACTATGTGGCCTGGCTTACCACATCTGAAATAAATACCACAGCCAACTCTGCCAATACCTTGATGGTACTTTCCACATGTCTGGAAAAGAGAATAAGTGCGAGCACTGCTAATATTGCCCTAGGACTTAGATCCTGGCGCTCTATTTTTGTTACCTTCTCTAAACTTAGGAACTAGAGCACAGGCTGAAGAAAGAGATGAAATTGATGACTTAGGATGAATCTCAGAGCTGTTGCCTTTCTCTGACCTAGGCTGACTAAAATTAAAGCTACCTGTCCTAGCTTTCTTACTATGCTTCTCCCACTTCTTAACCTTCTGCTCCTCTATCTGCTGAGCATAAGTCATGAGCCTAGCTAAAGCAATGTCACTATTCAAAATGGCGGATCTTCACTCATTTACCACGCTATCATTCATCTCTGAAACAAACTTACTCATCCTTGCCCTGCTATCTGCAACTACATGAGGGGTATATCTGTCTAGTTGAGTAAACTTAAGAGTGATATATATAACCTGAGGTTGATGAATTCTAGCACCTTAGATTCTGTAATCTCTAGGAGAAAGAATCTATCAAAGAATACTGGAGCAAACTCCTCCCACTCAACTAACCCTGCATCGTCTGTCCTTTCTGATTTCCACTGCTTGAACCAAGTATGAGCCACATCCTGCAACTAATATGTAGCTAGCTCAACACTCTCACTAAAAGTAACCCCCATTATGTCTGTAACCTTCTGTTCCTGATCTAGGAATTCCTGAAGGTCCTCATATATCTTAGACCCGAGAAAGGATAGAGGATTCATTCAGGTGAAATCCCAAATCCTGGCTGTAGCTGAATCGGCCAGTGGATTGGCCGAAACAACAACTGGTCGTTCATTTTGAGCAGCAACTGAGTTAGCAAAAGTAGTGAATGTAGCTCGGAACTCTTCATGAGAAACATGTTCGTCCAAAGGATCTTCAGGTTGAAGGGCTGACTGATTTTTATTTCTTCTTTTAGGAGGCATATTCTGTAGAAGAAAGGGGAAACAGATTAGACTAAGAGATTGACTTGAGATTATGCTCACTGGCACGACATGAATACCGAAAGAAGGGAAACTGTTCCTAAAACATCTTATAGCCTCTTGCACATAAATATGACGCGCAACACACCCATGTATAGTACTCAACTAGATGCGTCTGTCAGACTTCCTAGGACTCTATTGAACCTTAGGCTCTGACACCAAGTTTGTAATGCCCCGGATCTGGTACCCGAAATGCTACATGGTTCATATTCCACCAAAGGACCACAAGCTAACCTATGACTGATATCTGTACCTGTACATAGCATAATATGACATAATAATGAAGAAATATGAACTGAAAGGTCATAAGGTTCAATACTAAACATAATCTGAATGATATAGCATCTGTGTGGGATAATAGAATACCCAAAACAAAACTGAACATACTGTAGTTTGAAACATGATAGTCTAGGAAAGCCTTTAACTAATTGAACTGTCTGAGTAGGAGCTGATGGGACATGTCCCTAACTAATAAACTAATTAATAAGATAATAGGGAATAATCGTGTCCTCGAATGATGAGGACTCACTTCTAACTCTGACTACTGAAACTGGAATCTACCGCTGATGTGGAGCTCATGTATCTGAACCAATGGTATAAGACACCATAGCGCAAATGTATCAGTACTTTGAATGTACTGGTATGTATGTGAGATAGGCTAAATGCATGGGGTTCATATGCATGAACAATAATAACAACTGACTAACTATCATGAGCGTGACAATACAAGCATGGGACATAACAACTGACACTAATACTGTGGTAACATGATTACTGAATCTGAATGTAACTGATAACATGAGTGACTATATCTGACAGTCCTGGATCTGATGAAACTATCTGAGTTTCATATTGTGACTGAGTTTACTGTATATGACAGTCTTAAATTTTGAAGAACTATATGAGCTCTTTTACTGAGACTGATACTGAGACTGTAGGAGGTAGTCATCTAACCGACAAGCCCCAAATGATGCATTATTGCTGAATTGGGGTCCAATCTAAACCCTGATTGGAAGGGTATCAATACCGTACCACTGGTAAGGACAATGTATGAGTGACCCTAATATAATAGGTAACTCTAGTGAGAATGGTGGGAACCCTTATATAGCAAGCTAAGCCACCTCATCTTCCCTTATATAGCAGGCTATGATGTTTCAATCTATGCTGGCTACATAGTTCTGGAATGCAAGGATTGCTTCTAAGAATCACACCCTCATATAATAGGTGAGTTCCCATTTTAGGGTTTACTCGGTGCTAATTTATACTGTCATCTGAATAGACACTGAACATAATTATTGAACTCAACATAAACTTAGTTACTGAATTTCATTGACTGGCGGAATATTACTAATATTTAGCAACTGATTGAGTTCATAAGATCATGTAGATTTCCTGAGTCATAAGACTTTCTAAAGTCTAAAGATCCATAGCTTGACTGAGAGTATCGTGGAAACATGACATAGCTTTAGGCACACAGCTAATATTTTGGGTACAAGTACCCCTGAGACTCAATGGAAGGAAAACTGACCAAGCAAAAATTACTTGAACATATAACTAACATCATAATCCATAATACATTTATAGAAACATTCCATCAAAATATGTGATAGGCATAACTTGTACATACATGGGGATTTCATGATATCATACTAGTTGGGCATTGTTCCTTCATCTAGGCATTTAATCAAACACATGGTAGGCATAGCACATCTAGACAACATTATAAAATAATTAATCATCATGATTAATCTCTAATTTCATCATCTAGGGTTTATTCATAGGTTCGCATGAATATACATCTATACAAATCAATTCCACATAAAATGGATCACCCAATATGGATTTGAATTCAATATATCATTCTCAACATAAAAAAAACAATCCCAACATGAAATTCATAAAGAAATCCATAAACATAAACTTAGAAAAGAGATTCTTAGGCTTCGTGGATGAAATGAGTCCATGAATGAACACTATGCATACCTTAGTTCGTGATTTTGTGAAGATTGACAAAGGAAATTCTTGATTCTGAATCATCTATGAAAAGCCCTAGGTTGTTCTTAAGAGGTTTTTGAGAGAAGAGAGTGTATTTTGGGTGAAAAGTGGCTGAATCACGTGTTAAAAGACTTAAATAGGGGTGGAAAATTGACCCTTTTAACCCTAGACGCATCTTGTAATTTCAGTAAATTTTTTCGAATTGAACACCTGGCGTGATGCGGCACTATCGCGCCATGTCACTAGAATTTGACAATTGGGAAACTGAGGAATGGCGTGACGCGGAGCCATCACGTTGCCCCTTCTTTTGCGACCAGGAACTTTGGTGCGCCGTGGAGAAAATTGTGCTAAGATGCTAGAATAGGACAAATTCTAAATTTGGGCCCTGGCGTGATGCGCCATAATTACGGACCCCTATTGGAATTTTCCAAATGCCATTTTATCTTGTGGCACAGCACGCCGTTGACTAATATGTAGCTATTTTATGATGGGAAGTTGAAATAATCATAACTTCTGACCCGGTTATTCAATTTGGACGAATCTTATATTGATGGAAAGTTTGTTGAATTTCCCATATGACAAAAAGTGAAAATCTTGAAAATTCCTTATGGAATAACCATCATTCAATTTAGAACCTAATACTAGACATTCCTGAGATGAAATTATTTAGAAAAAGTATGGGGCATTACAATATCTGCCCCTTGAGAACATTCGTCCTCGAATGAGAATAACTGAGAGGAGAGAAAAGACAACTGCCGTACATGCTGAACATGAATAACTGGAACATGATCTCATGACTGACATGACTGACAAACTGAACATATAATACTGAACATGCATATCTGATGCATGTTTAACTGATTCATGAATGCATGACTGAGTGTTCTGAAGAACTAAGTTTCTCACAATGAGAATTCATGTCTGATGCATAATTACATAACTGAACTGATACATGTGTGCATGAATGAATATGAAATGATACTTGATACCAATTTTCTAAAGGGAACATGAGCATGAAGCTACATACCAAGTTTGTGATGAACACCGAACATAAAACTGAGTAAGCTTAAGAAGAACTATTAACTTGAGCTTGATCTGAGTTGGCGAAGAAAAGGTGAGGATACTTGGTACGCATGACTGCCACTGCTTCCTTAGTAGCCCCTTCAACAGACTAATTTTGCCAAAGAACCTTAACTAGAAGGATTTCTTTGTTCCTCAATCTACGAGTCTGATAGTCTAAGATTTCAACTGGAATCTCTTCATAAGAGAGAGTGTTCAGAACATCAATGTGCTGAATAGGGAATACAACTGATGGGCCACCGATGCACTTTTTGAGCAAAGAAACATGAAAGACTGGATGAACTGAGGATAGATCTGAAGGTAATTTGATCTCATAAGCTTCTTTGCCGAATCAACTAAGAATATTGAAGAGACCGATATATCGGGGACCGAGTTTCCCTTTCTTGCCGAATCGATTCACTCCCTTCATGGGAGAGATCTTTAGATAGACATAGTCTTCAATATTAGACTTAAGATCTTTTCTACGAACATCTGCATAAGACTTCTATCGGCTTTGAGTAGCCCAGAGCCTTTCTCTAATCAACTGGACTTTTTCTAAGGCATCGAATACTAAGTCAGGCCCTATAACTGTGGCCTCACTAACTTCGAACCAACCAATTGGAGATCTATATCTCCTACCATAAAGAGATTCGAATGGAGCCATCTAAATACTAGAATGATATTGTTACTGTATGCCAACTCAATCAAAGGTTAGTGGTCATCCAAACTTTCCTTGAAATCGATTGCACATGCCCTTAGCATATGTTCTAAAGTCTGAATAGTCCTTTTTACTTGACTATCTTTCTGAGGATGAAAGGTTGTACTAAGATAAACTTGGGTACCAAGATACTTTTGGAATACTTTCCAAAAATGAAAGGTGAACAGGGTACCTTTGTCTAAGATAATGGACAAAGAAACACCGTGTAATCTGACAAACTCCTTGATGTAGAGTTTGGCATAATCCTCGGCTGAATAAGAGGTACGAACTAGAAGGAAAATAGCTGATTTGGTCATTCTGTGTACAATGACCCAGACTGAATCATGCTGATGATGAGTTCGAGGCAAACCTGTCACAAAGTCCATGTTTACAACTTCCCACTTCCAAGTATGAATACTGAACTCCTACATGGACCCAATAGGCTTCTGATGCTCTATCTTAACCTGTCGACATGTAGAGAACTTAGCCACAAACTCTGCAATGTCTCTCTTCATCCCACTTCACTAATAGATTTCCCGTAAGTCGCGGTACATCTTTGTGGCCCCTGGATAAATAGAGTAGCATGCACCATGCGTTTCTACAAGAATTCGCTGCCTTAAGTCATCTACAACAAGAACACAGAAATGACCCTAAAAATGAAGAACACTATCTCCCCCTTGGGAGAAAACCTCTATTTTCTACTCCTGAACTGACTCTTTCAACTTGACAAGGCTGGGATATCTATCTTGCTTTTCTTTCACCTTAAAAACTAGAGATGATTCTGAACTACTCTGAACCCATATATAACCCTCATCTGTATCGACTTAGCGAACGCCTAGTATGGCAAGCTGACGGACTTCCTGAGCTAAATTCTTCTTACTGTCATCCACATGAGCAACACTGCCCATAGATATTCTACCGAGAGCACCCGCCACTATATTGGCCTTGCCCAGATGATAGACAATAATCATGTCATAATGTTTCAAGAGCTCTAACCACCTTCTCTGACAAAGATTGAGATCTTTTTGAGAAAAGACATACTAAAGACTCTTATGATTTGTGAACACATATACATGAACACCATATAGATAATGCCTCCAAATCTTCAAGGCAAAAACTATGGCTGCTAACTCAAGATCATGAGTTGGATAATTCCTCTTGTGGGGCTTAAGCTTTCTGGAGGCGTAGGCTGTTACCTTACCATGCTGCATAATTACACAATCCAAACCTACTCATGATACATCACAATACACTACAAACCCATCTGAACCATCTGGGAGAGCTAACACTAGAGATAAGGTGAGTCGAGTCTTCAACTCCTGAAAACTCTTTTTGCATGGTCTGACCATTGAAACTTAACTTTCTTTTGAGTCAACCTATACATGTGGATGCAATAGAAGAAAATCCCTCAATAAACCATTAGTAATATCCATCCAAACCTAAGAAACTCCTGATATCTGATGGAGAGACAGGTCTGGGCTAGTTTCTTACTGCTTCGATCTTTTGAGGATCAACTCTAATGCCATCACCAAAAATGATATGAACAAGGAATGCTACTGACCTTAGACAAAATTTACACCTACTAAATTTGGCGAATAGCTGATGATCTCTGAGATTCTGGAGTACTGTTTTGAGATGGTCTGCATGATCACACTCACTATAGAAATAGACAAGAATATCATCTATGAAGACTATGACGAACATGTCCAAGTACTACTTGAACATATGATTTATCAAGTCCATGTAATCCGCTGAGGCGTTGGTAAGACCAAATGACATGACTAGGAATTCGAAGTGACCATACCAGGTATGGAAAGCTACTTTTAGAATGTCACATTCTCTGACTCTGAGCTGATGATAGCCGGATCTGAGGTCTATCTTAGATAAATAACTGGCACCCTGAAGTTGGTCAAACAAGTCATCGATTCTAGGAAGATGATACTTGTTCTTGTCCATGACCTTATTGAGTTGACAAAAGTCAATACACATTTTGAGAGAACCATCTTTATTGTGCACGAATAATACTGGAGCGCCCCACAGGGAAACGCAGGGCCTGATGAATCCCTTATCTAAGAGATCTTTCAATTGTTATTTCTATTCTCTAAGTTCTACTAGTGCCATTCTATACGGTGGATAGAGATAGGCTGAGTATCTAAAAGAAGATCAATATCGAAGTCTATTTCCCTTTCAGGAGAAATTCCTGGAAGACCTTCAGGAAAGACATCTGAATATTCACCTACAACTGGAACTGATTCAAGGTTGGGTGTTTCGAAGCTAGTGTCCTTAACTCAAATAAGATGATTGACACATTATTTAGATATCATTTTCCTTACTCGAAGGTAGAAAACAAGCTGACCCCTAAAAGCGGATGCACTAACCATTCACTCAAGGACGGGTTTATTTGGGAATTGAAACTGGACTATTCTATTTCTATAGTTGACTATGGCATAGTAGGAATGAAGCCAATCCATGCCGAGAATGACGTCAAAATCAGTCAACTCTAATTTGACTAAGTCTGCTGAAGTGATTTTCTGAAATATCATAACCGGGCAGTTCCTGTATACCCACCAGGCTATAATGGTTTTACCCACTGGGGTAGAGATTGAAAAGAGCTCTGCTAGGAATTCAGGACTGATTCCAAAAATTGGCTGCTATATAGGGAGTAACAAATGACAAAAAAGCTCCTGGATCTAGCAAAGCTTAAACATGCACATAAAAGAGCTGTAACGTACCAATAACTATATTAGGAGAATTTTCCTAATCCTATTAGGACTAAAGAGCATAGAGACAATTCAGGCATTGCCCACTAGTAGCACTGAAGGGGGCACCATGTTGATTTGGGTGACCGAACTGAGCTGAAGAGTGATTCTGTTGACCCTGAGGACCTGGATGAGGATAGTATCTAACTCTATGGCCTGGCTTTCCACATTAAAAAAAATACCACTTCTAGCTCAACAAATACCCTGATGGTACTTGCCACAAGTTTGGCAAAAAAGATAAGTGCGGGCACTGCTAACATTGCCCTGGGACTCAGAGCCTGGCATTCAATCTTTGTTACCCTCTCTGAACTTAAGAACTGGAGCATTGGCAGAAGAAGGTGATGGAACTGATGACTTAGGACAAATTTGAGAGTGATTACCTCTCTCTGACTTCGGCTGACTAAAATTAAAGCTACCTACCCTAGCTCTCTTATTCTGCTTCTCCCGTTGCTTAACCTTCTGCTCATCTATCTACTGAGCATGAGTCATGAGACTAGCTAAAGTCATGTCACTATTCAATATGGTGGATCTGCACTTATTACCCATGTTATCATTCATCTAAAAAATGAACTTACTCATCCTTGCCCTACTATCTGCAACCACATAAGAGGCATATCTGGCTAGTTGAGTAAACTTAAGAGAATAATCTTCACTATCATATTGCCTTACCTGAGGTTGATGAATTCTATCACCTTAGCTGCTCTAAGCTCTAGGGGAAAGAATCTATCAATGAACGTTGAAGCAAACTCCTCCCACTTAACTGAACCTACGTCGTCTTCCCTCTCTGACTTCCACTGCTTGAACCAAGTATGACCCACATCCTACAACTGATATACAGCTAGCTCAACACTCTCACTAGAAGTAACCCCCATTATGTTTGTAACCTTCTGCACCTGATCTAGGAATTCCTGAGGGTCTTCATCTGTTTTAGACCTGAGAAAAGATGGCAGATTCATTCATGTGAAATCCCAAATCCTGTCTGTAGCTGAATTAGCCAAAATGACAATTGGTCATTCATTATAAGTGAAAACTGAGTTAGTAAAGGTAGTGAATGTAGCTCGAAACTCTTCATGAGAAATATGTACGCCTAAAGGATCTTCAGGCTGAGGGGCATGTTCTATAGAAAAAAAGGGGAAACAGATTAGACTGAGATATTGACTTGAAATTATGATTACTGGCACGACATAAATACCAAAAGAAGGAAAACTGTTCCTAAAACATCTTATAGCCTCTTGCACATAAATGTGGTGTGCAACATACCCATGCACACGACTCTACTAGATGCGGCTTTCAGACTTTCTAGGACTCTATTGAACCTTAGGCTCTGATACCTAGTTTGTAATGCCCCAGATCTGGTACCCAAAATGCTACACGGTGCTCATAACCTAGAAGGACCACAAGCTAACCCATGACTGATATTTGTACCTGTATACTGCATAATATGACATAATAATATAGAAACATGCACTGAAAGGCCATAAGGTTTAAGACTAAACATAATCTGAATGATATAACAGCTGTGTGGGGTAATAGAATTCCCAGAACAAAATTGAACGTACAGTAGTCTGAAACATGATAGTCTAGAAAGCCTCTAACTGACTGAACTGTCTGAGTAAGGAGATGATAGGATATGTCCCCAACTAACTCCAACTAATAAACTAATTTATGAGATAATAGGGAATAATCATGTCCTCGAATGATGAGGACTCACTTTTAACTCTAACTGCTGAAACTAGAATCTACTGCTGATCGGGAGCTCGTGTCTCTGAACCTATGGTATAAGACACCGTAGCGCAAATGAGTCAGTACTTTGAATGTACTGGTATGCATGTGAGGTAGGCTGAATGCATGGGGTTTATATGCATGAACAATAATAATAACTAACTAACTATCATGAGCGTGAGAATACATGTATAGGACATAACAACTGACACTAATACCATGGTAACATGATTACTAAATCTGAATATAACTAATAATATGAGTGACTGTATCTGGCAGTCCTAAATTTGATGGAACTATCTGAGTTCCGTACTATGTCTGAGTTGACTATATCTGACAGTCTTAAATTCTAATGAACTATCTGAGTTCTTTTACTGAGACTGTGGGAGGTAGTCATCTAACTGACATGCCCTAAATGATGCATTATAGATGAATTGGGGTCCAATATATGCCCTGATTGGAAGGGTGTCAATACTGTGCCACTGGTAATGACAACATGTGACTGACCCTAGTTTAACAGGTAACTCTAGTGAGAACTGTGGGAACCCTCATATAGTAGGCTAAGCCACCTCATCTACCCCCTCATATAGCAGGCTATGATGTCTCAACCTATGCTAGCTACATAGTTCTGGAATGCAAGGATTGCTTCTAAGAATCACACCCTCATATAACAGGTGAGTTCCTATCCTTGGGTTCACTCGGTGCTAATTTCTACTCCAATCTAAATAGACACTGAACATAATTTACTAAACTAAACATGTACTGAGATACTGAATTACATTGACTGATGGAATATTACTTATATCTGACAACTAACTGAGTTCATAAGATCATGGAGATTTCCTGAGTCATAAGATTGTCTAAAGTCTAAGGACTTATAGCTTGACTAAGAGTATTGTGGAAACATGACATGGCTTTAGGCAGAGAGCTAATATTTTGGGTAAAAGTACCCCCAGGACTCGATGGAAGGAAAACTGACCAAGCATAACCTACTTGAACATATAACTAACATCATAATCCATAATACATTTATAGAAGCATTCCATCAAAACAAATGATAGGCATAACTTGTACATACATGGGGATTTCATGCTATTATACTAGTTGGGCATTGTTCCTTCGTCTAGGTATTTAATCAAACACATGGTAGGCATAACACATGTAGACAATATTATACTACAATTAATCATCATGATTCATCTCAAATTTCATCATTTAGGGTTTATTCATAAGTTCACATGAATATACATCTATACAAATCAATTACACATAAAATTAATCACCCAACATGGATTTGAATTCAATTGATCATTCTCAACATAAATTAAATAATTCCAAAGTGAAATTCATAAAGAAATCCATAAACTTAAACTTAGAAAAAATATTCTTGGGCTTCATGGATGAAAGGAGTCCATGAATAAACTCTACGCATACCTTAGTTTGTGATTTCGTGAAGATTGGAGAAGGAAGTTATTGATTCTGAATCTTCTATGAAAAGCCCTAGGTTGTTCTTGAGAGGTTTTTGAGAGGAGAGAGTGTACTTTTGGTGAAAAATGGATGAATCATGTGTTAAAGGGCTTAAATAGGGGTGGGAAATTGACCCTTTTAACGCTGGATGCGTCTTGTAATTTCAGTAAAAATTTCCTCAATTGAACCCCTAAAGCGATGCGGTGCTATTGCGCCGTGTCACTGGAATTTGAAAATTAGGAAACTGAGGGCTGGCGCGATGTGGAGCCATCGCGTTGCCCCTTCTTTTGCGACCTGGAACTTTGGCGCGATGCGGAGGAAATTGCGCTAAGACACTGGAAAAGGAAAAATTCTGAATTTGGGCCTTGGTGCGACGTGCCATAATCGCGGACCCCTACTGGAATTTTCCAAATGCCATTTTCTCCTATGATGCAGCACCCCACTGACTAATATGGCGATGTTTTACAGCAGAAATTTGAAATAGTCATAACTTCTGACCCGATTATTGGATTTGGGAGAATCTTATATCGATGGAAAGCTTGTTGAATTTTCCACATGACAAAAAGTGAAATTATTGAAAATTACTCATGGAATAACCATTATTCAATTTAGAATCTAACACTAGACATTCTTTAGATGAAATTAGCTAGCAAAAGTACGGTGTATTGCACCCTTCCACCCATGAAGCCCAAGAATCTTCTTTCAAATATAAAGATTGTGTATTTATGAGTTTTCATGATTTATTTGAATTTAAGTTCATGTTCATGTTGTTGTTGAGTTTTAATTTAGGTTTTAGATTACAAGTTCTAAGATTTGATCCTAGTATGTGATGACTTATAAAATATTCATGATAAACCCTTAAATTTGCATGTGGATTGATGTAGCCAATATAATTTAGATGTATTGATTGTTGTATGACCAAGGCATGCTCCTCATATGTTTGATAAAATGCCTATGTGAATGAAAAAGAGTCATTATAGCATGTTGACCAGAAATCCTCATTTATGTATAAGTTAATGCATGCCAAGTATTTGATGAAAGACCCTATTGAATGAATCATGAGACATTAGTATGCATCCCTATACATTTACAAGTTTATGACTTTCAAGTGTTTGAGTAAGTGCCTCATTTATTGTATTGCGAGTGATTGACTATTGTCATGTTATTCAAGAATTTGCCATGTCTTATTAATTTTTCCTATCGAGTCCTGGGGGTATTCAATACCCAATAATTTAGCCGATTACTTAGATCCAGTGTCAGTTTTAAGATAATCTCAATCATGCCATGATTAATAGAATTTTGTCTGTTAGAGAAATTAGGAAAACTCAAAAATCTCAGTATCAGTCCAATCTAATTTTCATAATCAGTTCAGAACTCAGTAGCATTCAGCCAGTTAATAGAATTCAGTATTATTTCGTCAGTCAATAGAGCCCAGTGAACTTAGTTAGATCATTCAGGAAACATGATCAATAACATACTCATCCCAGTCTAGTACGGTCTAAGAATCAGTTCAGTGTCTATTTAGTTGGAAGTAGGATTCAGCATCGAGCGAGAGCAGGGATGACAACTTCCTTGTCAGTTAGGATAAGTTTTTAGTTGCAGTCCCTGCACTCCATAACTGCATAGCCTGCACAGGATGAGGAGTCACCTGTCAGATTAAGCTTGGCTACCTCCCAGGGTCACCCGTCATATTAGACTTGACTTCCTATTCAGGATCACCTGTCAAATAGGCTTGACCACAGTAGTGTCTTTACCCATGGCACAGTACTGATAGCCTTTCAATTGGGGTTATAGGTTGGACCCTATTTATTCAGATAAAGGGCATGTCGATTAGATGATTACGTTCCACAGTATCAGTTTCAGTCTCAGTCTTCAGAATAGAACTCAGTTCAGTATTATAGAAATCAGGATTGTCAGATATAGTCACTCAGATTAGTGAAGAACTTAGATAGTTCTACAGATTCAGGACTATTAGATACAGTCAATCAGTATCAGTATCAGTATCAGTAGATTCAAGGATCACCCACTAGATAGGCCTGATCGTAGGGGTCACCCATTAGATAGGATTGACCCCCACAATAGTCATTAGTAATCTAGTAATAGTAGACCCAGTTATCAGTATTATAGTGTCAGTAAACTCAGATAACAGTTAGAAAATATTTGAAACTCAGTATTTAGTGTCATTACAACTTTAGTTACAATTTATGTACTCATGCATGTATTCTCACTCAGTCATGTTCACGTTACTTAGT
>NW_025845686.1:9287-17515 GCF_002878395.1 Capsicum annuum | reverse complement strand
AGATCCTGAGCACCCTTAGCAGTTCAGACTTAGCCAGCAGCAGTAGACTTAGCAGTGAGTCCTCATCATTTGAGGATATTCCTTATTTCATTATTGCACTTGATTCAGTACTTTAATAGACAGAGTTAGTTGGGGAATTATCCCATCAGCTCCAGAGTTCAGACAGTTTAGAGGCTTTTCAGACTAAAGTATTTCAGATAGTTATTTTCAGTTTTGGTATTGTTATACCTTTTTCAGGCATTGTTTTATTCGATTTTGAACCTTATGGCAAGTTTTTTGCCAGCTTTTCATATATTTCAGTACTATTATACAGTTATAGCAGTAGGTATCAGTCATGGGTTAGCTTGTGGTCCTTTGGAATTATGAGCATCGTGTAGCATCTGGGTTTAGAATTCGGGGCGTTACAAACTTGGTATCATAGCCTAAGATTCAATAGTGTCCAGGAAGTCTGAAAGCTGCATCTAGTAGAGTCTTGTGCATGGGTGTTTTATGCGCCACACTTATGGATAGGAGGCTGTGAGATGTTTTAGGAACATTTTCCCTTCTTTCAGTATCTATGTCGTGCGAGTGAGTATGAGTTAGTCAGTAAAGCAAGCAAATCAATTTTGCAGTCAGGTAGCCGAATTTCTATGGTTTGTTTTCCCATCTTTCCATCTTGTCATATTGTCAGAAATCTAAAAAATATAACTATTCCAAGATTAAAAGTCCCAATAGTTGCAAGATTAGCTCAGTTCATGAATGACTCATTAGTTTTAGATCCCAAATGTTCAGTTATGATTCAGTTCGTAAGTATTTCATGCATCATCTTAGTCTTTTCTCGGTACTTCAACTAAGTCAGTATCTTTTGGGGGGAATAATGTCCTAAGGGGAAGATGTACTATAATTCACCCGATATTTTATGTCCTAAACCTTCCATATTCCCTTCACGTAACAAGATCCATCTTGAAATAATGGATACTCATAAGTTGACTCTCTCGTTCTAATCTCAGCCATCAAACCATTCTCATGTCATTGCATGTATTCAAGAAAATCAGTTTAGTTCATGAGGTTCAGTTCATGTATCATGTTACAAACTTAGTTATGTTCCTAAGTTCCCAGTCATGAATGTTCAGTATACGATCTCAGATTCTTCAGTACTCTCAGCTTAACCATCCTCATTCGAGGACAAATATTCCCAAGGGGGAGATATTGTAATACCTTAAAAAATCCAAACCAATATTAGCGCCATGTTTTAAGCTCATGCATAGTACCTCATGGTTATTTTATAGTTTTATGAGTAATTTGTATGTATATTAAGGACTCAAATAACTCCCAGATATCATACGAATCAAAGCATCCCTTACCGATTGAATTCTTATAAGGATTTTGCCATAGTCAATTTTAAATGAGAATATATTTCATATACAAATAATTTTTAATCTCATGACCCACTAAAAGATATATAATTAAATTAGCTTTCGTATTATACCAATTTCACCTAAATCCAATATCGGAGCGACAAATTATACCTATTTTACTTCAACATGTCAGCCTGACAACTATGTGACGTGAGCTGACGGGCCATCACATATCTGATGACTTATCATCCCAAATCGTTAGAATTAGGCAGAAATCCATCAATTCTATCCTCCAAGTGATGACCTAAGCTGATGGTCCATCACACATCTAACGACTTATAAGCTTTGGTCGTCAACTGAGAATTTCAGCAACTGGGAAGTAGTTTCGTAGGGGTATTTTAGTCTTTTTCCTCACCCTAAACCATACCCCCATGACATAAAACACCATAAACACGAAATTCATCCTAAATTAATTAAAATATAATCACTTTCTCTCAAACTCTCTCAAGAACAAGCCTTAGGTTTTTAATAGAAGATTCAAATCTGAAAAATTCCACCGTCGATCTTCTTAAAGTCAAGCATTAAGGTATGTTAGATGTTTATTCATGGGTCCATTCCACCCATGAAACCCAAGAATCTCCTTTAAAATATAAAGATTGTGTATTTATGAGTTTTAATGATTTATTTGAATTGAAGTTCATGTTCATGTTGTTGTTGAGTTTGAATTAATGTTTTAGATTACAAGTTCCAAGATTTGATCCTAGAATGTGATGATATACAAAATATTCATGATAAACCCTTAAATTTCAAGTGGATTGATGTAGACACGATAATTTAGATGTATTGGTTGTTGTATGACCAAAGCATGCTCCCCATATGTTTGATTAAATACCTATGTTAATGAGAAAGAGTCATTATAGCATGTTGACAAGAAATCCTCATTTATGTATAAGTTAATGCATGTCAAGTGTTTGATGAAAGACCTTATTGAATAAATCATTAGACATTAGTATGCATCCTTATACATTTACAAGTTTATGACTTTCAAGTGCTTGATAAAACGCCTCATTGATTGTATTGCGAGTGGTTGGCTATTGTCATTTAATTCAAGAATTTTCCATGTCTTATTAATTTTTTCTATCGATTCCTGGGGGTATTCAATACCTGATAATTTAGCTGATTGCCTAGAGCCAGTGTCAGTTTTAAGATAATCTCAGTCATGCCATGATCTGTAGAATTTCTTCAGTTACAAAACTTAGGAAAACTCAGAAATCTCAGTATCAGTCCAATCCAATTTTTGTAATCAGTTTAGAACTCAGTAGAATTCAACTAGTTAATAGAATTCAGTAGTATTTCATCAGTAAACGAAACCCAATGAGCTCATTTAGATCAGTTAGGCAACATGATCAGTAACAGATTCATCCCAGTCTAGTATAGTCTAAGAATCAGTTCAGTGTATATTAGTTGGGAATAGAATTCATCACTGAGCAAGAGCAGGGATGAAGACTTCACCGTTGGTTAGGCTGAGTTGTTAGTAGTAGTCACTGTACTCCAAAACTGCGTAGCTAGCACAGGATGAGGATACACCCATCAGATTAAGGCTTGGCTACCTCCCAGGGGTCATCCATCAGATTAGGCTTGACTTTCTATTTAGGGTCACCCGTCAGATAGGCTTGACCATAATAGTGTATTTACCTGTGGAATGGTACTAACACCCTTCTAGCTGGGGTTATAGTTTGGACCCCACTAGTTCAGATAAGGGGTATGTCGGTTAGATAATTACCTCCCACAGTCTCAGTTTTAGTCTCCGTCTTTAGAATAGAACTCAGTTTAGTATTACAAAAATTAGGACTGTCAGATACAGTCACTCAGCTCAGTGAAGAACTTAGATAGGTCTATAGATTTAGGATTGTTAGATATAGTCAATCAGTATCACTATCAATAGATTTAGGGATCACCTCCTAGATAGGCCTGATCTCATGGGTCACCCATTAGATAGGATGGACCCCACAACAATCATCAGTAATCCAGTACTAGTAGACACAGTTATCAGTATTATAGTGTTAGTGAACTCAAATAATAGTTAGACAGTATTCAAAACCCAGTATTCAGTGTCATTATGATTTCAGTTACAGTAGATATACTCATGCATGTATTTTCACTCAGTCATGCTAACGTTACTTAGTCAGTCATAGTTCATGCATATGAACCCTTACATTTAGCCTAACCTCATCTAGCATACCAGTACATTTCCACGTACTGACACATACTTTTCTTTGCTATGATATTTTATACCATAGGTTCAGACGCACGGGATTCCAAGCACCCTTAGCGGTTCAGACTCAGCCAGTAGCAGTAGACTTAGTAGTGAGTCCACATCATTCGAGGATATTCCTTATTTCATTATTGTACTAGATTCAGTACATTAGTAGACAGAGTTAGTTAGGGAATTGTCCCGTCAACTCCAGAGTTCAGACAGTTTATAGGCTTTTTAGACTAGAGTATTTCAAATAGTTGTTTTCAGTTTTGGTATTGTTATACATTGTTCAGACATTGTTTTATTTAGTTTTGAACCTTATGGCAAGTTTTTTTCCAGATTTTCATAATTTCAGTATTATTATACAGTTATTGCAGCAGGTACAAGTCATGGGTTAGTTTGTGGTCCTTCGGGATTATGAGCACCGTGTAGCATTCGGGGTTTAGAATCTGAGGCATTGTAATTTCCATGCTAGGAATCTTCTTTGCTGCTTCTAACTCCTTTATATCAAACTCCTTGATGAGCTGGGCGTTGACTTTTATTATCTCTCTCGTATCCTTTGCTACAATCAACATATCATCAATATACAAGAGAGGATATACGAATGAACCATCACTTACCTCCTTGAAGTAGACACAACAATCATAGAGGTCATAAAAAAGTCAAACCTCTTTTACTGCTATCTGGGCGACTGTTTTAAGCCATAAAGAGACTTTTTCAGCAAGCATACATAGTCCTCCTTTCCTGAAACTGCAAAGCCCTCTGGTTGCTACATATAGATGTCTTCCTCAAGTTCTCCATGTAAGAATAGAGTTTTGACATCCAACTACTCAAGATCAAGATTATGCATGGACACAATACCAAGCAAGGCTCGAATCGAGCTATGATTAACAACTGGAGAAAACACATTTATGAAGTCAATACCAGGAACCTAACTGTAGCCTTTAGCAACTAGTCTTTCTTTGTATCTAGCATCTTCAACTCCTGATGTTCCTTATTTCTTTTTAAATACCCACTTGCAACGATAGCTTTCTTATCTTTAGTCAATCTTACCAAATCCCATGTGACATTCTTATGAAGTGATTCCATCTTCTCCTACATAGAAATCATCCATCGGTCGAAATCATCACAACTAACTGCCTCTGAGTAAGAAGAAGGTTCTTCACCAGAATTAATACCTTCTGCTACATTCAATGCATAAGAAACCAAATTAGCTTCAACATTTTTATGAGGAGGTTTAATATCTCTTCTAAGCCTGTCTTTAGCAATAAAATATTGTGACATCACTGGTGGTGAAGAAGAAATAGTACCACTGTGTATCTCCAGGCTAGACTGAGAAGTAGGCACTTGTGTAGACTCTTCTCCAATCTACAACTTAACGTGGGTGCTTGACGTTTGCTGAGTCATGTCACTAAGCTCATCTGGGAGTGAAGCACTAGATTTGGAGTTAGCAGTTTCATTTAACACAACATCCTTGCTAATTACAACCTTTTTGTTTTCTAGACACTAAAGCTTATAGCCTTTAAAACTAGGCTTATAACCCATAAATAAGCTTTTGATAGATCTAGGTTCCAACTTTCTATTATCAACATGAGCATAAGCAGGACATCCAAATATTCTCAAATCAGAATAACTAGCAGGAGTACTAGACCATAACTCTTCTGGAGACTTTTTATCAATGCAACTGAGGAAGAGCAGTTAATAAATAGACAAGTTGTGGAAATAGCTTTGGCCCAAAAAAACTTGGTTAAACCAATATTAGAGAGCATACAACAAACCTTCTCTATTATAGTCCTATTCATTCATTCGGCCACACTATTCTGCTGTGGAGTATAATGAACTATTAAGTTACTTACAATTCTTTCTAACTTAGACAGAGTATTAAATTCATTAGAACAAAACTCTAAACCATTATCAATCCAAAGGAATTTTACCTGCTTCCCTATTTGATTTTCAATCATAATTTTCCACTCCTTGAGAGTAGGCAACACACCATTCTTTTTCTTTAAGAAGAACACCCAAACTTTTCTTGAATAGTCAACAGGTAATTAGTACCTCCTCTAGAAGGTACTCTAGAAGGACCCCAGAGCTCAAAAAGAATATAATCAAGTGTTCCTTTAGTTGAGTGGATGCCTTTAGTGAATCCGACTCTCTTTTGATTCCCAAAAATACAGTGCTCACAGAACTCCAATTTGGTAATATTCTGCCCATCAAGAAGTCCTCTCTTGCTTAGTTTAGCCATCCTACTTTCTGATAGAGAGGAGGAAGAAATAGCTGTATCACCTATAACTGTAGAGCCTTGCAAAACATACAAACTTGCAGACTTTCTCTATCCCTTCATCACAATAAGATTACCTTTAGTAACCTTTAGGACTCCATCTTCACTAGTGTACCTATAGTCGTTCGAATCAAGGGTACTCAAGAAAATAAGATTTATCTTCTGGTCTAGGACATACCACACATCACCAAGTATCCTCACAACCCCATCAAACATCTTAATTCTGATTGTTCCAATACTTGATATCTTACAAGGTATGTTATTTCTCATTAACACAACACCTTTAGAGACTATTTCATATGTTTTAAACCAATCCTAATTGCGACACATATGAAATGTTGAAGCTGAATCAAGAATCCAATCCTCACAGGGTTTGGAGTTACCATCAGAAACTACCAAAAGTTCCTCAATACTCTCACCATCTTCAACAAAACTAGCTTCACTAGACTTCTCTGGTTGGTTTCTCTTCGGTTTTGGAGATTCTCTTTTCTCTTTATTCTGTAACTTCTAACACCTAGATTTTGATCTGTTTTTATCATCACCCCCAGAGTTCCTCTCATGATTCCTTCCTCGAATAATGAGATCATTTATTTGAGTCTCCAATCTAGTCACAAGATTCTTTATCTTCTCCTTAGAGAAAAACACATCATAGACTTCATCTATGGTCAGGGTATCATGACTATATAAAATCATATCCCTAAAGGTCATATATGATGTAGACAGAGAAAACAACAAAATCAACCCTATATCTTTCTCATTGTACTTAACCTCCAAAGTCTCTAAATCAGAAATTATTTCTTTAAATACAAATAGGTGATCCTCCAAGGACGTACCCTCAGACATATGATGGGAATAAAGTTGTTGTTTGAGATTTAACTTACTTGTTAGGATCACTGTCATATACAACGATTCCAGTTTCAACCACAACGCAGCGGCAGTGATCTCGTTCAAAACATCCTGTAGAATCTGATTGGATAAATGAAGGTGGATCTAAGATAGAGCCTTCTGATCCTTACGCCATTTATTCTCGTCCGTCTATGATGAGGGCATATTATCGAAACCTAATAGAGCATCATCCAAATTTGTCTACAAGATCATAACCTGAATCTTAACCTGTCATAATAAAAATCTGGTGTTGCAATCCAATAATGAAATATCATACTTTATGGTTGCCATCCCCAAGAAAATAATTTATCACACTCTGATACCAGTTTATTAGGATTCGGACAGAATAAGTAAATCATAAGTAAAATAAAACAAAAACAACACACAGATTTACGTGGAAATCCTTGCGGGAAAAACCATAGGCAGAGGAAGAGAAATTCACTATAATGGAGAGAGAGAGAGTAAATGTGGAGATGAATTGTCGTAATGATTTATTTTTTTGAAAATCCAATCCTTACGCTACCACCACAGACCCCATTGAAAATCCCAAACATGGGTCTAGAAATAAAGACTTTATCATCTAGAAAGAATTCATGATACTCCGAAAACATACAAAACTATCACTTTTTTTTCTCTTCAAATAACTTAAAAAAATTGAAAAATAAGTCGAGATTGTAATCATGGTCAAATAATATATAAAATTCAATTTCCAAATATATTTTTTCATTTTAAAAGCAAAATTTATTATTTTAAGCGTCACAATTTTCACGAGTAAAAGGACAATCACTTTCTCCATGTTCTCCACTTTCTCTGACACCAAGTTCTTTACTTTTTTTATTCTATCAAATCTGTCGTTGTTAGTTTTTTGCAATTTTCACGAGTAAAAGGAGCATCACTTTATTCTTCTTTGCAATTGGTTCCACCATTTCTGTTCAACCTTCTAGTTCTGCACGCTCTGGATCTAGTTTTAATATATTTAATATTTACTTTAAATAAGATTATGATCTCTTCACAAAACAAAACATACTTTAAATAAGATTATGATCTCTTCACAAAACAAAACAAAAAAAAGATTATCATTAATAAAGTTGTTTTTGAATGTACACACCTATATTAATTTAGGAATGGTATCCTTCATTTAGGCGCGGTAACTTTACTAGATAATAAATATTTATTAGGTAATAAGTATTTAATTTTATATAATATATTTTGTGAATATTATTGATTGGATTAATTTTTATTTTTATCTTCTTGACTTAAGATGTTTTATTAATTCATATTCTAAATTAAATATTATCGTAATTAAATTATTTAGTATTCTAGGATCCTCGTTAGTATTATGTAACCTTTTGTATTCTAGGTATAAACTATATAGTTTATTTTCGATTTCTTTTAATGATTTATTCTTTTCGTAAGATGTATCCATTACATAAATTAATGGATACATCTTACGAAAAGAATAAATCATTAA
>NW_025845686.1:0-6287 GCF_002878395.1 Capsicum annuum | reverse complement strand
TTTGTATTTTCTTTCTTTTTGATTGATGTCAAAGGGGGAGAACAAGCTACAAAATAATAGTCAATGGTGCTATAGGGTAAGCTATAGAATAATAGTCGACAGTGCAACAACTGGGGGGTGGGGGGTAAACTATGCAGCTAAATAGGAGGAGTATCTAAAAAGGAAAGTCGAATACATTATTCACTTAAGTATTGTTGTCCATCAAAAAGGGTAAGCTTGATAATATGATGTTTGATGTATTACTTCTTTGTAGGTATATTGATGTCCAAAATTCTTGAGTACTATCAGAAAGGAAACTTGTCTACAAATAAAAAAGAATGATCTCTAAGAAAGGAAATCAAAGATTCTTAGCCACAATAACAAATGAAGCTTGGCTAAAAATCAATGAGAAAGAATCGGGACAAAAGGACAAGAATTATGTCTCCTCCTTCTATAATAATCTTTTGCCCGCGCCTTAATAGAAAGCAACATAAAAGCCTTGATATATCATTAATTGTGCGACTATTTCTATGAAAGGGAATTACGGGTAGTCTGGGATCATTAATATGATCCATTGTATTCTTGGAAATAGGATTCTCATATCCCATTTCCAAGGAGAAAATCTCTTGGGTTGCCTGAAATTTTCCAATGGCTAGTAGTAGTCCAATCACTACTATGTAAGCAATGAAAAACTTAGGAAGAGATATACACTTATCTCAACCTTCTCTAGTTCTTTGCTCTACTTTATTCAAACATTATATTCTCTGAAAGGTTTACTGTATCCTTAAAAAGAGAGGAGAGAAACACATAATTGGTGAGACATTGTATCAAAGTGTGGAAGAAGACAAGAAGAGTGTGAGTCAAAGCCAAAAAGCTTGACTCAATCTTTTACTTTGATTTTATTTACAAAAGAATAAGTAGAATGCCTTGCAACCCAAGGGGACTAGAGTAAGACCTATTAGAGGCCCCAACCTGTATAAAATATCTAATGTTATTTACCTTCAACTCTTTATTTTATGAAGTTTTCATTACTGCAGTCAATAGTCGATTAAGTCGACTGTCTAATAAAAAAAAAAAGTAATTCACCCCCTCTTACTACTTTGAAAGCTTTTGTGAAAGGGCTAATAAAGGCCCCTGTGAAGAGCCTCCAACTCCATAGAGGTGGAGTTGTGGGCCTGCAACTACCAGTGAAAGCCACTATCCATTCTCAATTTGAATTAGGTATAATGCCATTAATACTTCCTTTAGTAGAACCTTTTATCGAATCATCAGTGTTAAATTTAAAACAACGAGGTTTGATCCATTTAATCTAGAAAAAGACTAAGATTATTATCAGAATTAGTAAAGTGGATAAGTTCTAAGACTGTTTTTATAATAGAAATTAAAGGAAAAGAGTAATCCTGTTTAAAGCATTATTATTTTTATTAATTTAGAGACGCCAAAGCGCAAAAGGGAGAAAATCAGTTCCGTCATAGAACGAATGGATAAAAGGTGAGAGAAAATTCAGCTTTCTCAAGTCTAACATCATCCAGTGTTCCATGGAGTAGTTAATTTGGTTAGTGTTTAATCCAAAATCTAATCAAAATTTTTTGCCACGTAGCATTGCAAGAAGATGTGCTTAGTGGACTCTTCAGAAGTTTTATAAATGGGATAGATGGGGTATTTAGAGATACCAATATGATGAAGGTATTTCATGGTTGGGAGGGAGAAAAGCCAAAGCATAAATTTAAATTTGCTAATAGTATTAAGCTTCCAAATTCAAGTACAATCATATGAAAAGGGCACCTCATTCTTTAACGTTTGTAAGATAGATTTTGTTGAGTATAACCCATTTGAGGATGTAGTCCAATAAGGAATATCTTCTATTGGTAGGATTTGAATGCAATTGGACAGTAGTGGAGTTAGTAATAATGTCACAAGAAATCTAAAAAGATAATTTATTTCAATTCCAGTTACCTCTTTCCCAAAGATCTGACAACTTATATCTATTTTCTTTTAATGTTAGAGGACCTTCTATGAGACCCCTAAGAGGTGGAAAATCAGGAATCTATCCATTGTACCATTGATTAATGGCATTTCATGGTCATGGATTCCAAGCAGTGATTTGTGCATAAATTTTACCGCCTCTAAGAATATTTTTTCAAATAAAAAATTTGAAGTAGTAGCTCTAGGAATACTATATTTACTTATCATAGTGCATGCCCAAAGAGTGTTGTAGTTGGAAAATATTCTCCACAAAAGTCTAGTTAGTAGAGTTAGGTTTTTGGTTTGTGAATCAAAAAGTCCAAGACTACCATTCTCTTTTGGTTGAGTAATTTTATTCCACAATGTAATGCATTTTCCTTTTATCATCCGTAGACCTTCAAATAAAATCTCTTTAAATTTTATCAATAACTTTGCAAGTATTTTTAATGTATACTGAATTACATTAAGAGTAGATTTAGCAAGAAACAATCTTTCTATGGGAGTTAGGAACTTAGTTTTTCAATTCGTAAGATTCTTTCTTATCTTATTAATAGTGTATTAAAAGTCCCTAGTTTTAGATTTGTCGCAAAGGAATGAGAAACCAAGGTATTTGTCAAAGTGATGGGAAGCCTTAGTATTAAAGCACTGATTAATAAGATTTTGAGAGGTAATATCACAATGCTTTGAAAAAATAGCTTTAGATTTAGTAGTGTTTATTTTCTGACCAGCGTTGACAGAAGTAGTTCATGCAGCCGACCATAGTTTGAATGGAAGAAGGAGTGGCCTTTGAAATAAGGGCAAGATCATCAACGAAGAAGATATGAAAAAAAATAGGTCCATTGTAACGCCCCGAGTTTACACCCTGAACGTCACACAGTGCTTACGACCCCGGAGGATCACAAGCTAACCCATAACTAGTACCTGCTGTGAGCACTGAATAATAATAATACTAAGAACATAAGCGGAAATAAAACTAAGATGCCATAAGGTTCTCAAAATACTGAAATAATAAGTGAATGTACTGATAATAAAATCTGAAAAACTAAAAACTGACTGTGCTAGTCTGAAAGCCTCTAACTGTCCGAATATGGAGTTGATAGGACAAGTCCCCAACTAACTCTGACTATTGAACTAACTGAAATACGGAACTGCTGAAATAAAATGATATCCTCGCTGGATGAGGGCTCAGTACTATAACTGCTGGTGATAGCCTGAGCTGCTAATTACAGTCAGGAACTTGAGCGTCCGAACCTATGATATGAGACATTATAGTGCAAATAAAGAGTATGTGTCAGTACGTGAAATGCATTGGTATGCTAAGTGAGGTAGGCTGATATACATGGATTCATATGCATGAGATGATAATTGATTGAATGAACATCATGAAGTAACTAGATGAGAGTATATACAATACTGTAACTAATAAACATGCTGAATATGCAATACTATGTATATAAAGTCTGTCTGATATAGACTGAAATTGAAGTACTGAGTTCTGATAAATAAATATTGATAGATAAAAGTTTAGACTGATACTAAAGTACTGAATTCTGATGGCTAAGTAACTGATAACTGATAGCCATGGTTCTGCAGAACTGTCTGAGTTCTTTACTGAATATAGAGACTGAAACTATAACTGTGGGAGTGGTCATCTAACTGACATACCCCGGTTATAGACTGAGTTGGGGTCCAACTTGTGATCCCAGTTGTAAGGGTGTTAGCACCTTGCCAAGGATACTAACAAAGATGGGTCAACCCTAATCTGGTAGAAAGACTTATGAAATGTATATATGGTTGTGTCAATCCTAGTTTGGCAGGAGGACAACTTACCCTACGCTGGCTACGTAGTTCTGTAATACAGGGACTGCTACTAAGGGTCAAACCCTCTACTGGCAAGAATTTCCTCATCCTTGGGTTCGCTCGATGCTGAATCCTACTCTCAACTGAATAGACACTGATCACTAGATTGTACTAAGCTTTCCTAAACTGACCCCAATCTTCTTAACTGACTGAAATGGACTGAGTTCACTGAGTTCTGATAACTGACTAGGTACTACTGTTCTCGAGCTTTACTGGGTCTATTCTATATCTACTGCGACTAAGTAAATAGCTAGATTTTGGGTAATAAATACCCTCAGGAATCGATAGTATAATTGATAAAAAATAGCCAATCTTGAAAACACAACAATAGTCAATTGTTCACAATTCATTCACTGAGACAATTTTCAAACACGTGGAAGTCATGAACTTGTACATGAATGAGAACACATGATAATATGTCATGATTAAACTATTCAATTCGCATGGACATTCTATCAAACACTTGAGAAGCATAATTAATGTACATGGTAAAAAACAACACATAAACATCATGACTACAACTTAAACTTGTAAATTCAAGGGTTTTAACATGAGGGATTCATAATTCAACACACATGCTAACATAATTTCATCGAAACTCATAAAGATCTTAACTTGGATCCCATACAACAACACAAACATGATCATAACTCAATTTATAGCATGAAATCGTAATTTCAAGATTTGAAAAGGGTTCTTGAACTCCAAGGGTGGAAGGAAACCCAAGGATGAACACCTAACATACCTTAATTATTAATTTCATGAAGATTGTTGGTGAATTCTTGAAATTTAAACTTGAATGCTAAAGGGGCTAGGGTTTATTTTTGAAAAGGAATGCCTTTGATTTTGCGTGATTATGATAAATGAGGCAAAAATGTTGTTTTGGGACCTAAATTCCATGTTAGAGTGAGGGAAAAAGACTGAAATACCCACTACAAGAAATACAATTTTTGGTGATGACTTTTAGTGGCGACACAAACAGTCGCCACAAAAGTTACATTTTTTGTGGCAACATACAAAGGTTGCCACAAAAGGTATAAGATTTAAGGGCACCCGTTAAAGTCGCCTCTAATAATGACATATTTAATAGCGACTATGTGTAGGTCACCACAAATATGTAGTAATTTTTCCAACAAAATTTGGGTTAGTGGCGACTTAGGAATTGTCGCTACTAAAAGTCTTTTGTGGCGACTTAGTCGCCACTAATAATGACATATTTAGTGGCGACTATGTGTAGGTCGCCATAAATATGTAGTAATTTTTTCAATAAAATTTTGGTTAGTGGCGACCTATGAGTTGTCGCTATTAAAAGTCTTTTGTGGCAACTTAATCGCTGCTAAAGGGAGATTTGTTGTGGCCATCTTTTTTGTCGCCAGTAAAACTTCTACTTTGTTATTCTCCCCACTTATATAGGTAAATTAAAATCTTTTTAGTGGTTATAATTGTTGTCACCCAATTTTGACCTTTCGATACTATATTTAAGCTGGTATTTTAACAAAATTGTTAACTTTTAAATTTTAGTATCTTTTACACATTTTTCTTGCATCAAACAAATTTTCAACGTGCTACATTCATGATTTAAAATGAAAAAATTATTTTATTAATTTTTATATCATTTTTTACAATTTATTAATTCAACTATAACTTTTTTTACCTAATTTTATTAAAGTATTGGTAATTGTGCATACTCACATTTTTGTAAATACATTGTCTAGTTTTTCATTATTTAGGATTATTTATTTTATTATTATTATTATTATTATTTATTATAAATTATTATTATTATCTATTATTTATTTTATACTATTATTATTATTTTACTATTATTTAAATAACAGTCTAAATTAAAATCACTTTGTCTAAATTCATTTATCTTTTAGCCATTTTCTATCCAATTTTACCTAATTTAATATCAATTTTAGCGTAATTGATGACATATTAATTTCAAACTAATTTTTGAACATCTTTTTAAATAATTTTATTTTCAACCGTTGATCTGAATCGATCCAATGGCTGAGATCAGATTAGCTTCCCTTTCCTTTTAAAGGATAAACAAAACTCTAATTCAAAATATTTTTTTCTCCAAATTCATCTTCCTCCCTATCTTTTCTCCCGCTTCATCTCTCTAAAAACCCTCCGCCACCACCTCCTCTATGCCGCTAGCCTCCACTGGCTGGTGAAATGACCCCCAAGGCCTTATCTCTCCATCTTTCCTTTACATCAGAGCCGTTGCTTCGATGCTTCAGAGAAACCACCACAAGCTGCCTCCATCCTCTTCTCCCGCCGCCATAAAATCCGACGCCACCCACCACCAATTATGCCAAATCATCCATCACGCTCTGTGACATAGTGATACCAATATTTCTTGTGAAAGCAGATTGCTTTATTCTTCACTTTCTTTTTTCTATCTTTTAAATAAAAAAATATCCCTTTGTGACATAGTTGTAATTTGATATTACTTTTTAGGTTCTTCGATGAGGCCA
>NW_025845685.1:0-1113 GCF_002878395.1 Capsicum annuum | reverse complement strand
ATATGCGTAGTATTTATGTGATGATGTGAATATTAATGATGGACTTGAACTTGTTTCGATTGAATAACTACGCTAACATTTGAGGACGAATGTCCTAAAGGGGGGAAGGATGTAACACCCCATATTCAAGTACGTGTATTGGTGTATTCAAGTACGTGTATTGATCTTATTTATATGAAATTAATTTTTTTTATTTATACTGGAATTTGCCCGTCGATGGTTTCATGCGAAGGTTATTGAATAAGATTTCCAACGATATAAAGATTTCCAAAAATGGATAGGTTTCGGATATAATCGCGCACGTTCGAAACTATAAAACGGTGGCCGGGATATTTGCGAATAGTAAATGTGCAGGAAAATTTCTTGCACACAAACTACTGAGGCCAGCTGAATTTTTGGGTCAATTTCAAATGATCATAACTCCCTTAATATAATGAACTGGGAGAGTTGCAACCTATGAAAATAAAGGTCTTTGAGTCTTCTTTCCAATTCAATTGGTTTCATCCAAATCCAACGTCTGAGTAAGGAGTTTTACTCGTTTTACTTCAGCCTTTCAAAATAGATTTTTAGGGTCAACTTCAAACGACTATAACTCCTTGTACAGGACAACTAGGTGGCCTAATTTATATGAAAAAAAATCCCTTTGAATTATCCTTCCAACGATACCAATTTCACCCAAATCCGATATTGGAGCAAAGAGTTATGATCGATCTACTTTAGCTTATCAAAACAGTCCACCAAAGGACAGATTTGACATTATTTAAATTTTAAAGGCATTTTGGTCATTTCCTATTATATTATGAACGGGAATATGTTTATATATACATGTATATGAGTTCAAAAACTCATTTTCATCATCAATCATTGAGGAAGAACAAACCCTAGCCAAATTTGACCTTTAAATTACTTTTGATTCAACCGTAGAAATTTCAAAGTAATTCGGTAACTGCGTTTGTCATCTCAAGAGCTTCAAACGGCACCTATTATTTGTGTAAACAGGATTGCATAATCAAGAGGTAAATTCTAAGGTATGAATATTGTTTGCCTTTGTTCTTTTCCATATGTATATGTGTGATAGAGGATTATATTATTGGTTGTTATTGAAAGGTGATG
>NW_025845684.1:0-4780 GCF_002878395.1 Capsicum annuum | reverse complement strand
TGAACATGGGATTTTAAACCATTAACCTAAACAATGTTGCTCACTCCATTATAAAGGCACCTACGGTTGAAAGAGTCTAACTCTCCTTGTTGAAAGGGCCCCAGTGCGTGTTAGCTGCACGAATTGAGGAATCCCAAAAAAGGTGTAAAGACACAAAGGCTTTAGCCATCCCAAAAATATAATGTGTGAACCAAGAACACATCATATAGACACCCACGATGACAATCATGATTTCAAGTGTTAGTCCCCTCGAGACTGTACTGTAACACCCCAAAAATGGGTCCTGGAGCGTCACGCGGTGCTTGAGGCTACGAGTAGACCCAAGCTAACCCTTTGAGCTATTTTCATTCAGTTCAACATGAATCAATGGGGTTTCCATAAATAACTCTCAAATATCAATAGATTAATCATCATCCAAGAATAAAAGAATTTCAGAAAGATAACAAAATAAGACTTATTAGTCAACTCCCAACATCTATACTAGTCTGACAAGTCTCTAAGAATATCAATAAAACCAGCGAGCCATTGAGACATGCCCCAACTGAATCATACTTAGTTATCAAATGTAAACGATTTCGTGAACCAAACCTCAGACATCACATCCTCGGAAGATGAGGACTCACCATGACAGAGGATGTAGAACATCGTGCCCGAAGAATCACTGTCGAACCTGGAACTGAGCACCTTAACCTACATTCCAAGAAAATGCAGCCCACATCCGAAGATGTGGGTCAGTACCATGGAAAGGAACCGAGTATATGGGGGTGTATGCAGTTTTATAAACATCATCATCATAAATATTTATAAGAAATATGCAGGATGTATGAAAGACTCACACAGCCCAAAGAAAATCATCATAATCATGAGAGGATGAAATAAGTATAATAACACATGTGAGTCATTATATAATTTGTCAATCACTTTCAGTTCATCAAGAATATCAATTCTCATAATGTAAATATCATTTAAATCTTTTAAAAGAGTAACTTTCACAATTCCACTTTCAAATCACTTCACCGTTCACCATAGACAGAAGGAAATACACACACTGGGAGATCCTATAACCGACATAAACCATGTGAGCTACATGGAGTCCAACGTACAACCAACATTGGGGAGAGCCGACCTATCCTTGCCATCGGAGTAGGACTATCGATATGAAATCCACACAAACTAGTGATAACTATATAAATCAGCCTCAGGATCACTCCTACGGGGGCACTTAGTTCTAGGGAAGTAAGGTTGCTTATACCTCCCACTCGGTGCTAAATATTTCTCTAGGACTTAGCTCAAATCATTTCAAAGATAATCCACAATAAATCAATTTCAGTAATATATAAATATACATCGGGTGCCATCTTGCTTCCCATCTATCAAAATCAACCACGTTGTGGATTTCTTTCATACTCGAGTTCAAAACAACTCTATTAAGATCAAAAGGTCAAATCACTAAAAATATCTCAAATATTCAACATCAACGTGCTTATAACACACACGTTCTCAAAAAATAATTTCCAATGGAGATTCACGACCCAAATATCAAAATTATGATAAATATCGTTTAAGATTCATGTTTTATATCTCCACACATATAAATTCATCTTTCAAAATCATAAACATCAAGATTTCATAATAAGCATCATAAGATATAGGTTCATGCTTCAAATTCATAAAAATCAAATAAAAATCATGCCTTTACTTTTAGCACAAGAATGAAAGAGAGTTTTTGTTGGAAAACCCCAAATACCTTGAACGATGAACTTTAGATCGATACTCATTTTTGAGATGTTAATCGTGCCTTTGAATGATGGTTCTTGGAGTTCTTGAACTAGGAACTTGAAATCTTGAATAAATTTGCAGAATTAATGGTGAACTTTGGAGGTTCTTGAAGTTCTTGAACTAGGAACTTGGAATCTTGAATAAATTTGCAGAATTAATGGTGAACTTTGGAGGTTCTTAAAGTTGGATGTAGGAGCTTAGGGTTTTCTTTTTGAGGGAATTTGATGAAATATAACATATAATGCTTCTAATAGGTTTTAATATAGGGTTTGGACGGATTTTGGGTGAGGGGGAATGACCAAAACGCCCCTAAAAATCAAATAATTCTGGAATCTGTCCTTTGGTGTACTGTTTTGATAGTCTAAAGTAGATCAATTATAACGTTTTACTCTGATATCCAAATTGGATGAAACCAATGTCATCATAAATAAGACTCTCATATATTTTCATTGATATATATTATCTCTCCCAGATCATTGTGTACAAGGAGTTATGATCATTTGAAGTTGACCCAAAAATTCGCTTTTGATAGGCTAAAGTAGATCGACCATAACTTTTTGCTCCGATAGACAAATTAGATGAAACCAATTTCATTGGAAAGAGGACTCGCAGAGATTTACGTTGATATATAGTAGATCACCTAGATAATTATGTACAAGGAGTTATGATCATTTAAAGTTAGAGAAAAAATACGTCAGGCCTCAGTACTTTTTCCTGCATGTTTTACTGTTCACTACTATTCACGGTTCGATCGGATTGTTCATAACTCGTCGCTCGGGTGTCCATTTTGGATGATCCATATATCATTGGAAATCTTATTCGATACTCTACGTAATGGTGGGTCATAATATAACACATTATGTACGAAAAAATTTATATTTCATTCTAGAAGGTGGAACCCAACACGTTTACACACAAAATTTCAACGAAAAAATTCCCGGGGTATTACATCATCCCCCCTTGGAAACATTCATCCTCGAATGACGCTAGACATGCCAAGATTAGATAGGGAATAGAGCATACAACTGAAATCATTTGTTAGACTCATCACCACATCGTTTCTCACTCCGAATGCAACATAGAATGCATAAATTCAAGTAAGTACAGCTGAACTGCCGAAACTTTTATCAAAAGTGCATGATTTAGGAAAGAATGGTACGATCAGCTTGATCAGAGTTCGCGGAAAATAGGTGCGGGTACTTGGATCGCATATCCACCTCAGCTTCCCAAGTTGCAGCCTCGACATATTGGTTTCGCCACAACACCTTGACCAAGGGAACTTCTTTGTTCCTTAGTCTCCGGACACTAAAATCAAGAATCTCAACAGGAATCTCATCAAAAGAAAGATTTTCATGAATGTCAACACTCACAGAGGAATCCACTACCACAGCATCACTAATATACTTTCTAAGCATGGAGACATGGAATATTGGATGAACAGAGGACAACTCGGAAGGAAACTCAACCTCATAAGCTACCTTATCAACACTACTAAGAATTTTGTAAGGACCAACATAACGGGGACTAAGCTTCCCCTTCTTTCCGAATCTCTTCACTACCCTCATGGGTGAAATTTTCAGATACATTAGGTCACCAACTTCAAACTCAAGGTCTCTCCTTCTAACATCCGCATATAACTTCTGACGACTCTGTGCAGTTTTCAACCTTTCGCTAATCAACTTAACTTTTTCCATAGCCTCAAATACCGAATCAGGACCACTCACAGCCGATTCACCCACCTCAAACCAACCAATGAATGATCTATACTTCCTCCTATATAAGGCTTCAAATGGAGCCATGCTAATACTAGAGTGGGAACTATTATTGTAAGCAAACTCTATCAACGGTAAGTGATCATCCCAACTTCCCTTAAAGTCAAGTGCACAAGCTCTCAACATATCCTCTAAGGTCTGGATGGTCCGCTTAGCCTAACCATTGGTCTGCGGATGAAAAGCAGAACTCAAAAGCACTTGGGTACCGAGACCCTTCTGAAAAGCTTTCCAAAATTGTGAAGTGAACTAAGTACCCCTATCCAAAATAATAGACAAGGGAACTCCATACAATTTGACTAGCTCTCGGATATACAATCTAGCGTAATCTTCAGTAGTATATGAAGTATGAGCAAGCAAGAAATAAGCAGACTTAGTCAACCTATCAACCACAACCCAAATGGAATCATGATGGCATCGGGAAAGAGGTAAACCAATCACAAAGTCCATATTTATCTCTTCCCACTTCCAGGTGGGAATACTAAACTCTTGCATCATACCACCAGGTCTTTGATGTTCAACCTTAACCTGTTGCCATGTTCCACACATAGATACAAATGCTGCTATATCTTTCTTCGTGCCACTCCACCAATAGATTTCCTGCAAGTCTCGGTACATCTTGGTGGCACCAGGATGAATAGAATATTGTGCCCCGTGCGCTTCAGCCATAATTCTCTATCTCAGATCATCAACATTCGGGACACACAATCTACCCTGGAATCTCAACACACCATCTCCCACTTAGGAGAAAACCTCTACTTTTTGGTCCTTGACTGACTCCTTCAGTCTGACCAAACTAGCATCTAAGTATTGCTTTTCCTTCACTTCTGAAACAAAGGAGGATTCGGAACTACTCTGAACCCCTATACTACCTTGACCAGAGTCAAACAACCTAACCCCCAATCTAGCCAAACGATGTACATTACGAGCCAAATCTTTCTTACCTTCTACCACATTCGAAACACTACCCATGGACACTCTACTTAGGCCATCCGCCATAACATTGGCCTTGCCCAGATGGTAAAACACACTCATATCATAGTCCTTTAACAATTCTAACCATTGTCTCTGCCTAAGATTCAATTCTCTCTGGGTAAACACATACTGCAGACACTTATGATCAGTGAAAACATCAACATGGACACCATGCAAATAGTGTCTCCATATTTTCAAAGCAAACACAACAGCAACCAACTCAAGGTCATGGGTGGGGTAATTTTTCTCATGGGGTT
>NW_025845683.1:393-1548 GCF_002878395.1 Capsicum annuum | reverse complement strand
AAAAACAACCGTGGATCCTCATCAGACTTGGACCCATAGAATTCTGGAGGATTCATCCGCATGAAGTTACGGACCTGGTAGCAGCTGAATCACCTCCCTGTTGCTGTCGAGCTGGGGCCAGGTTGGCCTTAATATTTGCAGTAACAGCTTGGGCCAACACCTGAAAGGCTGGCCAAAATTCAGCATGAGATATGTTTTTATTCAATGGGTCAGCGAGTTGAGGTTGCTTACATCATCATTTCTTCACGCTCGATGTAGAGGCATATTTCTAAAAAAGATGAGCACGAATCAATAGCAGAGAGAGACACTTTAAGCACGATAGACTTCTGAAAGAAAGAATCATACTTTTTGCTAAAACGTTTTATAGCCTGTTGCTCATAGATGCGGTGTGCTACACGCCGATGATTAAGACTCTACTTAACGCGGCTTGTCAGACTTCCTAGGATACCTTAAAACCTTAGGCTCTGATATCAAGTTTGTAACGCCCTGGGAAATAGGTCCCAGAGCATCACACGGTGGTTGAGGCTAAGAGTATCCCCAAGCTAACCCTTTGAGCCATTTTCATTCAGTTCAGCACAAATCAATGGGGTTTCCATAAATAACCCTCAAATATCAATAGAGTAATCATCATTCAAGAATAAAAGAATTTCAGAAAGATAACAAAATAGGACTTATTAGTCAACTCCCACATCTATACTAGTTTGACAAGCCTCTAAGAAAATCAATAAAACCAGTGAGCCATTGAGACATGTCCCAACTGACTTATACTCAGTTATCAAATGTAAACAATTCCGAGAAACCAACATCAGACATCACCTCCTCAGAAAATGAGGACTCATCATAATAGAGGATGTAGAATAGTGTGCCCAAAAAATCACTGTCGAACCTGGAACTGAGTACCTGAATCTACATTTTGAGAAAATGCAGCCCACATCCGAAGATGTGGGTCAGTACCATAGAAAGGAACTGAGTATATGAGGATGTATGCAGTTGTATAAAAATCATCATCATAAATATTTATAAGAAATATGCAGGATGAATGAAAGACTCACATAGCCCAAAGAAAATCATCATAATCATGAAAGGATGAAATAAGTAAAATAACACATGTGAGTCATCATATAATTTGTCAATCACTTTCAGTTCATCAAGAAT
>NW_025845683.1:0-293 GCF_002878395.1 Capsicum annuum | reverse complement strand
ATGGAAACACACACACACTGGGAGATCCTATAACCGACATAAACCATGTGAGCTACATGGAGTCCAACGTACAATCCACATTGGGGAGAGTCATCCAATCCTTGCCATCAGTGTAGGACTATCGATATCAAATCCACATAAACTAGTGATCACTATATAATTCAGCCTCAGGCTCACTCCTACGGGGGCACGTAGTTCTAGGAAAGTAAGGTCGCTTTATACCTACCACTTGGTGCTAAAGATTTGACCCAAACTTAGCTCAGATCATTTCAAAGATAATCCATAACAAAACA
>NW_025845682.1:796-1281 GCF_002878395.1 Capsicum annuum | reverse complement strand
TCTGTTGGCTCTTGACTCTACTTTTATCGCCCTATTCTTCAGGTGGGATCCTGAATTGCAATTTCTTTCAACTTGTTGTTTGGCTTTCAATTGCTTCGCTTTGTTGCTTGACTTTTCATTTGCTTCTCTTTGTTGCTTGACTTTTCGTTTCTTCACCCTATTCTTCAGGCAGACTCCTGAAAACCCAAAATTAAAACCAGAACGAAAATTATCCCGAACAAAAATTATAGTAAAGTAATATTTCATTTTTGAAAGGGCTGTCCCATTTTCCAGGAGGGTCCTGAACATAAAGTAAAATCTCATTTTTCAGGAGGGTCCTGAGCAGAAAGTAAAATCCCATTTTTCTGGAGGGTCCTGAAAATATAGTAAAATCCCATTTTTTCAGGAGGGTCTTGAACATAAAGTAAAAATCCCATTTTTTAGGAGGGTCCTGAACAGAAAGTAAAAATCTCATTTTTCAGGAGGGTCCTGAATAGAAAGTAAAA
>NW_025845682.1:0-696 GCF_002878395.1 Capsicum annuum | reverse complement strand
TAAAGTAAAATCCCATTTTTCAGGAGGGTCCTGAACATAAAGTAAAATCTCATTTTTCAGGAGGGTCCTGAACATAAAGTAAAATTCCATTTCTCAGGAGGGTCCTGAACATAAAGTAAAATCCCATGAATGTGCATTTCCAATGGTAGCTGAATTAAGTGAAGCGAATTTGCCCCTATTTCAACTAAGAAAATTTGTCAGTTAAAAACTTAGTGGTGGCTTGTAGATCTTGGCTTCTCAGGTATCTGCCCAGCACTCGTTCCTTTCATCTTTGTTCTAAATCTCTAACACTTGCCCTGTCTTGCCGCATCATCGACCCGGATCCATATTGAGGGAAGTCAGTTCTGACTCGAACAATGGGCTTCCATTTTACCATGCCTCTGAGGTGCACCCTTTTCCCAAATCTGAATGTTTCCACGAATCCAACAGCCTGTCGGTTGATAGACTTTCTTTGTTTCATGTTGAATTATGATCATATTTCTTTCTTGTGTTGTTCCTTGGCTTTTCCTCGTATAATTGGAAAGACTGGTAGTAAATTTTGAAATCCTTTCTCACTTATTTTGATACAAACTTGACTTAAAATGTAAAGAAATGATGGTGACTTTTATTTTGATAAATGACATAAAAAGACAAAAATCATGAATATGTAAATGAAAGAAAAGGGCAATGTCCCATATTCAAAAAGAAAACTTATCT
>NW_025845681.1:0-2214 GCF_002878395.1 Capsicum annuum | reverse complement strand
CTAGCATCCTAAGCATTTTATCAAACACCTTGCATGCATTCTTTAAGGCATAGGTGAGTTTCATACTTGCACCATATTAAACCACCTAAAGTTCATGGTTTTCAATTAACAAACATATATATTCCATGAAAACACCTTTAGACATCACATTGAAACTTAAAAAACAATCTCCAACATATACATACTCATATCACCACAAAAACTTGACAAAATAATATTTAAATCAAGGTTCTTGAGTTCTATGAATAGATTGCATCCATAGATGAACACTACGCATACCTTAGTGATTGAATCTTCAAAGAGATCTAATGTTTTTGAAGGTTCTTGAAGAATTCCTTAGGCTTGCTCTTGAGGAGATGATCTTGAGAGAAAACCCTAATCTTGTGGTTGAGAGTGTAAGAGAGGGTTTTTAAGATGCTTAGCTGAACAAAAAATGAGAAAAATTACACCTATTTAGGGTTATAAGTTGTGGAAGGTGAAGAAAAAGACCAAATACCCTTATGAAATAAATTCCCAGTTGCTGAAAATCATAGCTGACGACAGTTGTGACAAGGCATCAAAAATGTGGTAAGCCGTCAAAAATGTCGTCACACAGGAGCTGGAATTGATTATTTCATCCTATGTCTGACAATATTTGTGGCAAGGCGTCACAAATGTGGTAAGCTACCATGAATTTCGTCACTTAGGATATGGTTTCTGCCTAAGGATGATGGCATTTGTTACAAGGTATCACAAATGTGGTAAGTTACAACGAATGTCGTCACTTAGGAGCTGGTTTCTGCCTGAGGCTGACAACCTTCATGATAGGGTGTCACAAATATGGTAAGATACCACGAATGTCTTTACTCAGGATCTGGTTTCTGCCTAAGGCTAACAACCTTCATGATAGGGCGTCACAAATGTGGTAAGCTATCACGATTGTCGTCGCACTATTTCTTGCCTGACATGCTGGAGTAAAATAGGAATAACTTTTTCCTCCGATATTGGATTTAGGGGAAATTTGTATAGTTGGAAAGATAATTCAATTATCTATCTGTTAATAGGTCATGAGCTTAAAAATTCCTAGTATAATGATAGATATGCTCATTTGAATCTAGCTATGGCAATATCTTTCTCAAGAATTCGATCGGTGAGGAATGTTTTGATTCGTCTGATAATTGGGAGTTATTTGAAGTCTTAATATACATCTAACCTACTCATAAAACTATAAAAAAAAAACCATCATGTACTATGCATGAGATCGGTACATGGCTCTAATATTGGTTTGGATTTTTAGGGGTATTACAATATCTCCCTGTTGGAAACATTCGTCCTCTAATGATGATTGCTTGAGAGGGGAGAAAAGATAAAACGATGCATACATTGATCATGGTCAACTAACACATGAATTTAGGACTGAATTGAATTCTAAACTGAATATAGCCCAACTAAACATGCATATCTGATGCATGACTTATAAGCTGAACTCATGAATGCATGACAAGCTATGCACTAATACTTGATACCAATTTTATATAGGAATTTTGAACATGTAACTGAATAAGATTGAGGAAAATGGTTTCCTCGAGCTAAGCCTAAATTAGCAGAGAAAAGATGAGGGTACTTGGTTCACATGTATGCTTCTGCTTCCCATGTAGCTCTCTCCATGGACTGATTCCGGCAAAGAACCTTGACTAGAGGGACTTCTTTGTTCCTCAGCCTACGAGTCTGATAGTCGAGGATTTCAACTGGAATATCTTTATAAGAGAGGCTATTCTGAATGCCAATGCTCTGAATAGGGACTACAAATGCAGGTTCACCTATGCACTTCTTGAGCAAAGAGACATGGAAGACTGGATGAACTAAGCTAGATTTGAAGGCAATTCGAGCTCATAGGCTACCTTGCCGAAGCGACTGAGAATCCTGAAGGGACCGACATATAGAGGAATGATCTTTCCCTTCTTGCCAAATCTCTTCACTCCCTCAATGCGAGAGATCTTAAGATATACGTAGTCATCGACCTCAAATTCGAGATCCTTTCTATGAATATCTGCATAAGACTTCTGTAGGCTCTGAGCAGCCCAGAGTCTTTCTCTGATCAACTGAACTTTCTCTAAGGCATCGAATACTGAGTCAGGCCCTATGACTATGGTCTCATTAACTTTGAACCAACTGATCAGAGACCTAGATCTCCTACTATAGAGAGCTTTGAATGGAGCCATCTGAATACTAGAG
>NW_025845680.1:902-1591 GCF_002878395.1 Capsicum annuum | reverse complement strand
TATTCCTTTACTAAATTATTGTAATAATTTAAGCAAAAGATTATTCTCTGTAATAATTTTACTATTTGACAGATTTCGAATTCGGTGAAAGGATTGCTTTGCTATTTTTTCAGTGATTCTTATCTCTTTTACGTTAATTTACTCCAAGAAAAGGTAAGTTGATATGTTCTTGTTATTATAAATATTGAAGTCAAGTGAAGCTTTGTGTGGCCTTGTTCGATTCACTACCATTGTTGTTATCTTCTTGATATTGTTCATATTGAAGTCTAGTGAAGCCGTGTGTGGCCTTGTTTGATTCATTAGCATTGATATTGACATCTTGTTGGTCTTATTGTTACTTGTTTTGAATGCAGTTTTTTTGTTAACTTAGTTACTTGAAAATGGTTGAGTGTAGGGACGTTAAAGGCGATTTTGTGTTTTGAATATGGTTTGATTGGTGACTTAATTACTTGAAAATGGTTAAGTGTAGGGACTTTAAAGGCGATTTTTTATTTTGAATGTGGATTGGTTGTTGACTTAGTTACTTGAAAATGCTTAAGTGTAGGGACTTTAAAGGGGATTTTTTATTTTGAATATGGTTTGGTTGGTGACTTAGTCACTTGAAAATGGTTAAGTGTAGGGACTTTAAAGGGGATTTTTTGTTTTGAATATGGTTTGGTTGGTGACTTAGTCACTTGAAAATGGTTAAG
>NW_025845680.1:0-802 GCF_002878395.1 Capsicum annuum | reverse complement strand
TTTGGTTTGGTTGGTGACTTAGTCACTTGAAAATGGTTAAGTGTAGGGACTTTAAAGGGAATTTTTTGTTTTGAATGTGGTTTGGTTGGTGATTTGGTCAGTCACTTGAAAATGGTTAAGTGTAGGGACTATAAAGGGAATTTTTTGTTTTGAATGTGGTTTGGTTGGTGATTTGGTCACTTGAAAATGGTTAAGTGTACGGACTTTAAAGGGGATTTTGTGTTTTGAATATGGTTTGGTTGGTGACTTAGTTACTTGAAAATGGTTAAGTGTAGGGACTTTAAAAGGGATTTTTTGTTTTGAATGTGATTTGATTGTTGACTTAGTTACTTGAAAATGCTTCAGTATAGGGACTTTAAAGGGGATTTTTTGTTTTGGATATGATTTGGTTGGTGACTTAGTCACTTGAAAATGGTTAAGTGTAGGAACTTTAAAGGGGATTTTTTGTTTGGAATGTGGTTTGGTTGTTGACTTAGTCACTTGAAAATGGTTAAGTGTAGAGACTTTAAAGGGAATTTTTTGTTTTGAATGAGGTTTGGTTGTTGACTTAGTTACTTGAAAATGCTTAAGTGTAGGGACTTTAAAGGGGATTTTTTGTTTTGAATGTGGTTTGGTTGGTGACTTAGTCACTTGAAAATAGTTAAGTGTAGGGACTTTAAAGGGGTTTAAGTGTAGGGACTTTAAATGGGTTTTTGTGTATTGAATGTGGTTTGGTTGGTGACTTAGTTACTTGAAAATGGTTAAGTGTAAGGACTTTAAAGGGGATTTTTTGTTTTGAATGTGGTTTGGTTGTTGACTTAGT
>NW_025845679.1:0-1271 GCF_002878395.1 Capsicum annuum | reverse complement strand
CCCCCAGTAGACCCAAAACTAATAAGAGAAAAATGACATTGCCAGATAATTAGGCCTTCTGAAATATAGAAGGCTCACCAAGTGAGTCTACAAATCTGTCTGAGGAATTTACTGATTTTCTGGACCCCTAGACTGCGCCTCCGAACCTGGTATGAAGGGGGTCAAATCAAAAGTACTGGTACACAGAGATATCAAAACAAAACATAATATTTTTACAAAATATAGATGAGAGCTATTATAAAGCAGTTTCATATCAAGTCTTTTGAAAACACATGGGCATAATGTAATTGTTTTCAACAACAATGTAATGCAGCTGAGCTAGGTGGAATACGCTATATATCACATTTACACTAACTGTCAAACCTCGGTTGCCGCCGAGATTAGAGTATACGTAAGGGGAAGACACACAAGATCACACAGCAGGGTGTCTCAACCCAATGGTAGTGCACAAGATCATAAAGCAAGGCTCCTAACCATAGTTCCAATTTGGGAATGACATAAAGTCAGGTACGCAAGATCACAAAGCAGGGTACCAAATTCCCATGTCGACAAACACGATTTCCAGCGATGAGCCCTTACACTTAAACACCTTCTTCGGGCATCCACCTATCTCATGTAAAATTAATGCATTCAAATTTCATCTAATTCAATCACATATCATATTCTGTAGGATATCGTCATACCCGACTTGCAAGCCATCATTCTTCTCATTCAACTATTGTATTCAACATGTGTCAACACAAATAACCCTCTCGTTTTCAAGTCAAAATCATATCAATTCTCAAAACATTTCATGTCATGCTTTTCAAGATATTTTCAAACAAGTTACATCATATGAACGTTTAAAATAAATTCACATCAAGAGAGGGATTCCATATCATTCATGCTCTCAAGTTAACATCTTTTTGGAATACATGTATATACATATATCATATATCAAATCACTTTGGAATTAGGCCTAAAGACAAAATCAATATCATAAAGATGCTTGAAACATGTTTATATTCATAATTTCAAAACCCCCATTTTTAAAACATGGATTTTTAAGCCCATGAGATTTTTGAGATAACCTCACGTACCTCGATTGCTACAAATATTAGGTGCCCTACGTTGCGAGGATTCCAAATATGCAATTAGTTTCTAAAACCCACGGTTGAATCTTGAGTTTCTTGGGTTTTTATTTTTACACCCTAGAGAGAGTTCTTGAACAATTTTGATGAATGAAGGTGTATTTTGGGGTCTTTGGGAACTGAATTTCGTATTTAGGGCTA
>NW_025845678.1:0-4534 GCF_002878395.1 Capsicum annuum | reverse complement strand
ACTAGTAACAAAAAGGATAATTAATAAAGAAATAAACGATATAAAAATTAGAGACCCAATAAAATACGTACACCTAGGAGGTACAGAGATATTAATAAAAGCATGTTTCAGAGAAGGAATAGATACACCAATAGAATTATACCTAGCAGATGATAGAATTATAAAACCTATAGAAAAAAGTATAATAACTGCCATAAAAGAAAATTTAATATACCTAAAATTTAAATTTATAATAAGTGCAAATTATTCACTAGCAATAACAGATAAAAATATAGATAAATCATTAGTATTTTATTGAAAAATATTAGGAATAGAAATAACCTCAGGAAGTAAAATATTTACAGCAAGATGTAAAAATCTATATGTATTAACAACAAAACATAAAATAACGGAAAAAAATAAAATTGATAAAATACAAATAGAAAGTCCTTTCAAATAATTTGTAAAAACAATTGATAATAATGATTATAGTTATAGAGACGTAGATATAGAAGAAAATTTAGAAATAATAAATGATAGAATAAGCACAACAAAAAGAATAGCTTATGAAAAAACAGAATCATCAAGTTCATAAAAAATAACAAGTTATGAAACAAGTTCAACAACTAATTTAAACCAATATTACATAACAGGAACAATAAATGTAAAAAAATATTTAATACTCTTAAATATAGGACAAGAAGAAAATTATATAGCAAGATATCTAATAAAAAATGGGGAAATAGAATCTGACAATAATATATGCCCAGATCTACCAAGAAGCTTAATAAACACTAAAAATATAGTAGAAAAAGAAATGACAATGAGAGTTAGAAAAATAAAAATAGAATTTGAAATAAAGGAAAAAATTCAAAAAGCAAACATTATATTAGGAATAAAATGGCTAGAACAAGTTAAACCATATAATATAGAGCATACACAATTAACTATAACATATAATAGAGAGAGATTATTCTTAAGAAGAGCTTTAACGTGATATGAAAATATATGTATTAATGAAGATACTAGTAGAAGGGTATTACAGTAGATATTATATGCCTATGATAGATACAGGAGCAGAAGCTAATTTATGTAGATATAATTGTTTACCAAAAAGTAAATGGGATAAATTAAATTCACCAATAATAGTTAAAGGATTTAATAGCGAAGGAAACTTAATTACTTATAAAGCTAAGAATGTAAAAACACAAGTATAGGATAAAATATTAACAATAAAAGAAATCTATAATTATAAGATAACATCAAAAGATATACTTTTAGGAATGCTGTTTTTAGATAAATTATACCTACATATAATAACTAGAACAGATTGGGGGTTTACAACATCATGTAAACAGAAAGTAAGAGAAAAAGGAGTTACTAATAACATATGAAAGAAAACTGATTGGATAGAAGGAAGTGAAAAAATTACACAAAAATTAGAAAATATAAAAAATACTGAAGATACAATAGAATTGGTCGTATTTTCAATAAATAAAAATAAAATAACTATATTTTCAATAAGTAAGAAATAATTAAGAAAAAATTAGAATAATTATATAGTGAAGATCCATTAAAAGGATGAGAAAAACATAAAACCGCTATAAAAATTGAATTAATAGATAAAAATAGCATAATAACTCAAAAACTATTAACATATAATTTTGACGATTTAAAAGAATTTAAAATGCACATAGAAGAATTATTAGAAAAACAATAATACAAAAAAGTAATAGTAAACATAATAGCCCAACATTTATAGTAAATAAACATAGTGAGCCAAAAAGAGGAAAAAATAGAATGGTTATTGATTATAGAAATTTAAATTAAAAAACTATGACATATAATTACCCAATACCAAATAAGATATTAAAAATAAGACAAATACAAGGATATAATTACTTTAGTAAATTTGATTGTAAATCAGGATTTTACCATTTAAAGTTAGAAGAAGAATCTAAGGAATTAACCGCATTTACGGTACCACAAGGATTTTATGAATGGAATGTACTACCATTTGGATATAAAAATGCACTAGGTAGATATCAACATTTTATGGATAGTTATTTTAAACAATTGCCTAATTGTATAGTATATATAGATGATATACTATTATATACAAAGATCAAAGAAGAACATTTAAAATTATTAGAACAATTTACGGATATAATAGAAAAATCGGGAATAAGTTTAAGTGAAAAGAAAGCTAAAATTATAAAAAATCAGATAGAATTTTTAGGAATACAAATAGATAAAAGTAGAGTAAAAATGCAACAACATATAATAAAAAAAATAATAAATTCAAAAGAAGAATTAGATACAAAAAAGAAATTACAATCATTTTTAGGATTAGTAAACCAAATAAGAGAATGTATACCAAAATTAACAGAAAATCTAAAGCCCTTACAGAAAAAATTAAAAAAGGATGTAGAATATAATTATAACGAAGAAGATAAAAAACAAGTTTAAAAAATAAAAATACTTTGTAAAGAATTACCGAAATTACAAATTCCAGATGAAAAAAGAAAATTTATATATATAGTAGAAGCAGATGCTAGTGAATGTAGTTATGGAGGAGTACTTAAATATAGATATGAATAAGAAAAATTAGAACACCATTGTAGATACTACTCAGGTACGTTTAATGAAACAGAAATAAAATGAAAAATAAATAGAAAAGAATTATGATCATTATATAAATGTTATTAGCATTTGAGCCATATATTATATAAAACAATTTTATTGTATGAACAGATAATACATAGGTACGTTGATGGCTAACAAAGAAATACAAAATTCAGTTACAATAAAGAGATTCGGAGACTAGTCTTGAATATATTAAATTTTACATTTATAATTGAAGTAATTAGTACTAACAAAAATGTTATTGCAGATTACATATCAAGAAAAAGCTACACAGACTGATATAATAGAAGAAGATACTCTAGAAAAGATATTCAACACCCTAATTACACTTTCAATGAAAGTGGACAGTATGGGTAATGAAATAGAAAAGCTAAAGACTAATGAAGTTAAACTGAAGTCTATAGCTACAAATGAGCTAACTCAGCAGTGTGCAGAGCTATGTCGATCGGAAAACATTAAAATTCCAGAGCTAGAAGGAAACATTGGGAAACTCCATAAAACCCGTAACGTTTATCAATCTACTTCTGTAGGTACAAGCAAAGGAGTTAGGAAAAACACAAATATGAACCTAAACAGGCAATTTGATAAACTATTTATTCCAAATACACCAAAAAATCCTATGTTCATACCCCCACAAACTACCACATACCGAGAAAGTTTAAACCAAGACAAAAAGACCTACAACTATACATCCCGAACATATATAGAAAATATTTACAAAATACAAACCTTCTTAAATACCAACCCCAGAGCTATAAACATCCAAGAACCACATACGAGTTATATAACCCAGAAGCTAATCGGATACAATAAGCTAATTGCTTTACCCAAAACCAAACCAAGTCTAGTTAAAACCTGCTACAAATATGGACTACTTAGTACCATATATACCCCGACGGAAATGAAATATCCAATATACCAGAAATATATAATTCATTTAACATTTTTAAAAGAATAACCAAAGGTAACCTATTTTTTATAAAATTTTACACGGGACCAGCAGAGATATTGTATGATGAAGTTAAATCACCTATACAAGTTGTAAAAATAGGAATGAATCGAGATATGATTATATCAGAAGATATTATTCCACAACCAGAAATACCTAGAATTGAGATACCAAATTTTTATGCAAATAAGAGAATTATCGAACTATCCACAATTCTTCAAGAGTTAGCAAACACTTATTGCAACAGAAATCCCATATGGAGTTATTATTTAAGAGGTAATGTAATAGTATATTATACTCAAATTCAAAGGAACTACGAGAAGCAGATATGAAAGACGTTAGGCAATGGATCTTGAATTTACTCAATCTAGAGAAAAAACCTATCGCCAGAGCCGAGAAAAATTTATTTCAAGAAAATTATTAACCAGATATTGCAAATTAATTGGACATAAATATCTAGACCATCAATGTTCAAATGTAATGGAGAAGATAATATTGTCCCAGAAGTTCAACTGGAATAGAAGAAGATAAAAGCGACAGCTAGAAGATGCAAGATATGAAGCAATAATGGAGATACAGAGCAATAAAAAGAAGATAACTACGGATAAAGAAAGAAGACAAAGAAAGTAATTCAAGGAGAAAAAGAAATATGGAAGATAGCTAGATAGCTTTACGTAAATATCATGTAACTAAGATTTTTGACTTTTCTTAGTCTTTTATGGCAAATAGTGCCATTATTAGGTTAGACATTAGCTTTAGGACTCTTTGCAGAAACATTTTTCTTACTTTTGTAAAGTAGCTGACAGATGTAAAGAAAAATAGTGTATGCATTTTAATTTCTAAGAATATAAATAAACGAGCACTTGCTAGATGAAGGCAAGCTTTCATACATTGAAGCACAAAATCTCTTGTCCACAACAAAAATTTTGCTTATTTATTAAAAAACAGGCATATTTTAAT
>NW_025845677.1:0-3090 GCF_002878395.1 Capsicum annuum | reverse complement strand
CTTGCTATTGCTACTAGATTCTAAATTATTCCTTTTTACGTCAAATCATCGAAATGTTTGTTGAGAAGATAATAACAGAATAAAAATTAAATATGGATTAAAACGTCAAAGATCAAACATAATTTATTTATTAAACAAATAAAAATACATATAATAGACTAAAAAAATAATCTAATTATTATTATTATTATTATTATCAACATCATCATTGCCAGCCGGCCAATCTTCAACCGGAAGTAGCAAGACCCTCCTCAGCCTGCGTATCTCGCGGAGCATTCTTGATCTAACTCCTCCCAATTCCCAGTGTAGATCACAAACTTGATTTCGAAGTTCATTCACGGTGTCTTGCAGAAAAGCAATGTCCTACACTGGGTCAGCCATAATCTTATCTTTTAGAGTGTAATATGAAAGACGAGATTCAATAAATAAATAGAGTGTGTATTTGAATGAACGATTAAGTAAGGACAAACCTATTGATATAGGACTGAATTTGAATGAGAGGCAAAAAGATGCAACTATTCACCTCCATACATTAATTAAATTTTTGATTAAATTAAAAAAATAAATATTGTGATATAAGTCATGACTTTTCAGATTATTATTATTAATTAGTCTTTCGAAGAACCATTTTTATTGAGTTGTGGCAACAGATTCTATATCTGTTGCATCAGATAACACATCTGTGACAACAAATATATTATTTATTGCAACAAATATAAAATATGTTGCATCAGATAACATATTTGTTGCAACATATAATCTAACTGTTCAACTCCATTTATTAATTACATTTTTTATTAATGTAAAAAGTAATGAATTAATTAAATTAAGAAATATTGTGATAAGTCATGATTTTTCAGATTATTATTATTAATTAATTCTTTCCAAGAACTGCTTTTATTGAGTTGTGACTCGATATAGGTTGCATCGGATAAATCATCTGTGACAACAGATATATCATCTGTTGCAACCATAGTGAACCTGTTGCATCAAATAATTTAATTGTTGCAACATATAATCTATTTTTTTTAAAAAAATAACTATATCATCATATCATTAATCCAAGTTTTCTTACTTTTTTATTTTATAAATAAAAAAAAAATACCTTTTCAAATTCCTTAGTAAAATAATAATCATTTTATTATATAATAACTAATTTAAAAAACAAATTCAAAAACAAAAATGGTGAAAAGTCACGATCAGTTATTAAAATTATGTTTATTATTTATTTCCTTATTATTTATTTACGAAATATTTTTCATATTGAATAATCGGAACTCCGAGTCATGTCTTTCTTTTCACCCTCTCAATAACAACAATAGCCCTTTTTTATTAATAACCGTCAGGTGCAATATATGATCGATCTGTCGTAGCAGATTAACCTCTAACTGTTGACACAAATTTGCTACTCAATCCCTACCACCAACCGTCGACATGTTGAGAACAAGGAATAAAGAGAATGATCATTATTAATTACTAAATAGGAATTAAAAATTTAAAGTCGACAACAAAATGAAATGAATGTTCATAGACTTTTGAATCCCTTGGGTTGATTTGATATACAAAAGGAGGAAAATAATTGCTAAAATAAAAACATTACCTCCTTATTATTACTAATATTATTATTATTGTCAATCAAACATCTTTCATTCATCCGGCAGCCTTGCTCGGAAGTCAGCCAAATATCTCTCTGGAGTTCATCAATCAAACTGCCTTTGAAGTTCACGCAAGGACTCGATATGAATATTCTTGTACGAATCTGGATCATCCATATTTGTAAGGAGGGACCTATTTATAAATTATTGTATCTCGAAAATAATAGAAAATTTCTTTAAAATAAATCTAACAGATGGGTAATATGTTACAAAATATATTCTTTTTGTTAGATAACTTACAACATATTGACAATCTTTTTGCAAAAGATGTATATATCTGTTTGATTTCTGCAACAGGGTGATCACTGTCGTAACAGATGTCTCTAATTGATTGACAATATAAACAGATGTGTCATCTGTTACAACAAGCTAGTCATCTGTTTATTCAATTTAAGTCATAGATGGGCTAGGAAGAATGAGGTGCATGCAGATGGATCCACTATCATATGTGTGGGAGTTACGTATGTATTACTGATAAGGTTACCGGGATAACACACACAAAGTACAATATTTTTATGAATACAGTTTTTAACCAATTAGGCATTGATCATTCAATAAGATCCTACATTGTACCGTTAAGTTTGATGGGTTCGAAATTGATAAGGCTGAGGACCTCATGAAGATGGTGCAGATACCCTGTTATGAATTGCTGATGGTTGGTGCTTGTGTTTATGTGTGTCAAGTTTTGAGAAGAGATCAATATTTGTCGTCGCTGCAGAGAACCAATAGCAATTGGACTTAACTTTAAGTATGCATTGGACCCTTAAAGGGCCCTAGAAGCCTCGCACTGTATCAAACAAGAATGGAAAACCAATATAGTTATTGCCCTGGTCAAAATTTATATGGTTGGGTTGCTCGCTTGGGTTGATGATTATATGCCAGAAGGTGCGGTAGGAGAATGCTTTCGAGGGAAAATGGGTTGTTGATGAAAAACTATATCATCTGAGAGCTAATTGAAGAAGAGACACAGGGTAAAAAGTAACTTCTAACGAATTTGGCCGACGGAATTATCTTAACAGAAGCAAAATCTGAATCAAGTGAAAATATGAAAGTGTATTCGGTAATGTAATTTTGTCTGTTGTGTCTCTGAAAGAAAAACAATGCAGATGAAGAATTTGCTAGGAAGCTGCATGATCGGGATTATAACCTAGGTAGAAAATAGAAGAAGACCAACAAAGTAGCCTCACGAGCATCGAGGGTAGAAATGATGTTCAGCAAGTCTAGAAAACTTACGCCAACAACAACTGCAGTGAAAATAAGAAATCTAAAAGAAGATGGTAATTTTTGAATTTTAAATTTCATCCCATCTTCTTGTTTGTGTTTCTGATCAGGTCCACTGCCGTTGACCTGATCGGAACCACAAATGAGATTGTAAGGCAAATAGAGTATCATTGCTTCCTTAGCAATATGGTTATAATTAATTGTGTTTTCTTGC
>NW_025845676.1:0-1642 GCF_002878395.1 Capsicum annuum | reverse complement strand
ACTTTACATGCTAAAAACAAATATATCTACCAACAATAAGTTTAAACAAGACATGGGTATCGTTTTTCAAGTAAAGATCTAAACTTTATTCAAATAATCAAAGAATAAGGTGAAAAGGCAAAACATTCAACATTAATTATTCTTCTAAACATAAAGAAAATAACTTTACATACTAAAAACAAATGTATCCAATAACAATGAGTTTAAAAAAAGCATAAATACATCTTTTAAGCAAAGATTGAAACTTTATCTAAAATAATCAAAGAATAAAGTCAAAAAATGCACATACAACTATTGCTAGCTCATTTTTATATCATGAACATGTAAATAATTAGAATATCAATACCACAACGTCCTAGGGCCTTCAAGGCCATTTACAACATACAATCCCAACAAATAAAATTATATCTACGAACTACGAAGAAGAAAAAGATGAAGATAAAAACAATAATAAAAAAATAAAATAATGAAAAAAAAAAGAAAAAAGAAGGTGTGCTTACCTTTTGGGGGGCAGCAAAACGAGACTACGAGCTTCGTTGGAATCAACCACCACCAAAAAACGTCGTTGGTAACTCAAAAATCTTGATTAACCGAGCAACTTTATGAAACAAAAATTTTTACTAAATAAAAATAACTATTTTTGCTCAAAAGAATTTTTTCACCTTTCTAACCTTTTTTTTTCTTCCTTCTCCCCTCCTCTCTCTACCAAAGTAGTGGTAGTATTTATAGGAGAGAATAGGGTATTTTTTTTTCTCTTTTCCACCAATGTGGGAAAAAAGTATTTGTAGGAAATGATAGAGATTTATTTCTTGTCATCCACCAATGTGGGAGAAAAAGCATTTCGAGGGGTTTTTGGAATGTAAAAATTAAAGATAAGGTGAGGTGAAAGATAATGTGGGGTGAAATAGTACAATGTAGTACAATCTTTGAATTTTAAAATTGGAAAAGGACAAAGTTGGGGGGAATAGTACAATTTGAATTTATTTTTTGGTGGGAATTGGGTAAAAGTTATGAGAGTTCTTGAGAATTTTGGGGTTATTTAAAATATAACCCCAATTGGAATTTAAAATTTAGCCATATTTATTTATTTTGACCAAATTAAAAATTATTGACGAATTGCATTGCAATTATGACCAATTTTCAATTATGGTGAAATCTAATAGATTGGCTAAATTAAATTAAAATTTGATACGAATTAATACCTTTTTTTTATCCCGAGCTTCTTGATTTAATAAAATGAATGCATATTTATCCAAATATATTATTTTTGAGAATAAATTATATTGAAATTAAGATTTTAATGATTTGAATTTATTTTCAAGATAAGCCTTAATTAAATCCGATATTTTGTAAAATAAATATTTAAGTAACAAATTATATAATCTCGTATAACTGAACACGATAGTATATAATCGCTACTTAAAATGACAAAATCACGTACGAAAAATATTTTAAGTTTTTTTTATTTGGATGAAATAATTATTTTGATTTATTAAAAACTGAAGAAACTCAGGATTAAATTTAGTCGTGGAAGGAAAAAATTAGGTGTCAATAGCTGCCCCCTCCCTTTGGGTAGGGTGGATATAAGTAACCTTGGCAAAGGGAAGTTGACATTCCTAATTTTTGTTCGACCATAGATTTG